>NC_141027.1:10562500-10862500 GCF_052040795.2 Danio rerio | reverse complement strand
GAGCAATTGAATTGGATTTGATAGTCAGTTCACCAGTGGATTTGGTTTCCTAGAATGACTTTACACATAAATGGCAAAATATTTGCACTAAATTATATTCAGTGCTGCTTAATGTTTTTTTTTTAAGATGCCTTAAAGTTAATGTTAAAACAACAGTTATACTCACTGTAGCTCCATCCATTGACATATTCGCTGCGGTTTCTCTGGTCATCTGACATGAATTCATTAACGCGCATGCGCCGATTGTTACGATGCGGCACACATACATGATCAAAGCTGGTGTCATGCAGCGTTGGGTTATCCTTTATTTTAAATAAGCCATCTTCGGGGGAAAACGATCACTAATCTTTTTCTCATAGTACCTCCACTGACATGATGAATGCCTTTCTCCGGTTCTAATCTGAACCGATTCGAACCTGGCGGCTATACTGCGCATGTGCAGATAACTCAGAAACGCAGAGAGGTACATTTACAGCAGTGCAGACGTTTGAATATATGGGTCATTTCACTAAGAATAAGTGCCTTTTCAACTTTTAATCATTTCCTTAATGTCTATGAAATTAAGGCAGCTTAAACTGTCAAGAATTTATAGGTTATTGTGCCATCTCAAGCTATTTAATTTCAGATTTTATTACTTTTTTTTTCTACCTCGTGTTTTGACATGACCTTGTTACAGATACAAGCATTAATGCTATATACTTGAGTTTTCAATAGTGTTTAAGTATATATTAGCCCCTCTTTACTGGAGGTGCATGCATTTAATTGCAACATTCATATTACAGAACTTTCAGACTCTGAAAATTAGTGCAATGAATTCACTGACCTTCTCCAGTACTTACCTTAGTACATTCTTAACCTTTCACCTTTGCACCAAAACAAAGCATCAGTTCATTTTCACTTCATACTGAAGCTTAGTTTGTAAAAGTCATTGTAAAAGACATCCACAACCTGTCAGTCTTTTACTGAACTTAATTTTACAAACGATGCACAGAAAAAGTCAGACAGTATATTTACATAAAGACCTTGAGCTCTTTTTAAATTTTCTTGCACACAATCACATAAACCAACGAACGTGGGCAGAAAAACAAACAAGCCAAAAATAATAGAAAAGCAGACAAATTACAAACATGTCAAAACTTCAATTTTCTTGTCTCGCATTAAGAGAAATGGGGAATGGATTGTTTGTTACAACATCATATCGTATTGAATGTGAAGAAACATTTTCGGGAACCAGCTGCCCTCCCTTTGAGTGGATTGAAGGCGGAGGAGGTTGTCAAAATATCTTCGCTGATGTGTCCATCACAGCTTCGCCTTGGGTCTTCAGGGTAATTGATGTCTTCTTAAGAGTTTTCGCTGTAAACATTGTTGAGGAACCTCAAGGAGGTTTGGCCCAAGGGAGCTTCACGTGGCTAATAATCAGCAACACCACGCACAGTTTTGCTTTGCAAGGTAAAGAATGTCAACTTACGTTCAAGAGGAACCAGAAAGCATCTCAGATTACACATGCTGAGGTTACGCGTAACTTAATTGAGGTCCTGGGGAGATTCCAGGAATCTTTTCTGATCCGAGATTGAGCTTGTTTTCATCTAATGATGTTGGGAGTTTGTGACTTCCCAAAGCTAGAGTCAATGCACCGGATAACAAATACCAGAATTAAGTGTGTTTGTTTTTTTTTCAAGGGTCTTCATGAGTAGTATCTCAGCATTGTCCAAGAAAGCATAATACCACATCTATAATATATATATATAACACATTTAGACATATAGATTACATTAAGACATTTACATCTATATTACATTTAGATATTTAAATTTATACAACAGTTCTGTCTGGTTGTTGAATCTGATTGCCTGATAGCCGTGCAATATTTTGCCAATAACATCACACAAAGGCCTCTTTTCCCTTCAACGCTGTGTATTACTCTGCCCACATACAGCAAGCAACAAGCAGAGACGCTACAGTTTGACAAATACTACTGTTGTTAGACAAAAAAAATGTTCTTCTGAGGCTTTTTTAGTCGAGAATGTAGTTGTTTAGATTGCAACTATGCAGTTTATTTGCAAGAATAGTGCCTATTTTAAAATATTTACAATTTCTGAGAGCTCGTCGGCGGCCAAAGACGGTTGACGTTGTCTATGCACAAGATGGCAACAGAACTGCAAAATAAGCCCTTGCTCAGTGTGTTCTCTTGAGCACGAATAAAAAGCTGAAAAGTGGAAGCCTTGTGGTTTTTAAGGTGAACCGGATAGAGTCAAAAAGAAGCTGCGAATAAGAAGCTGGATTCAGCCTTGTCCCTCCTTATCGCAAACACAACAGCAGTGTAGTGAGAAATTTCTGTAGACGGATGGCATTTCATGTCACGTTCAGCCTTATAATCTTAAAATGTGAGAAAAATTTGCTGTTTTGTTATCACCTTAAGGGGGTCACACACCAGGAGCGCCGCTTCACATTACGCTATAGAGAATCATTCAAATACTGTCTCTAAATTGACGTTGGTGAATTAGTAACAGCTTCTGCTGTTCTGACGTCAGCTGCAGATGTGAATGAATGGCGGAAGAAAGTAGTTCCTAATACAAAAGGGTTTTAGACTCTCTGTGTTTGATTTTATTTTTTATGTACAAGATTGTGCCGTCGAACTGTTGTATAAACGCAATATCACACTCGTAGCAGTGTGCTATGGCTGTATATCAGCTCTGGTCGGCCTCGTGCCAACGCACGCCTCCCACCAGTGCTGATTTACAGCCATAGCACACTGATACTCAAGTGATATTGTTCATCTATAATACATTTAGTAAAGTTAATGTTTTTGTCCTAAAATGTAAAAGTTTAAATTTAAATCAAAAGTTTATTTGCAAAGCGCTTTTTACAATAATAATTATATCAAAGCAGCATTAAAAAAAGGTGCACATTAATGCATAACATTCAAATTAAGCTAAAATTACAATCAAATATAAGTTATTATATACAAAACATCATTAACCTGCAATTTTATAGCACATAGGTACAGGCCCACAATGGTTGGCATAATCTCTTAACTGGACATGGATCCCATCAATATTTGGCCTAGAGAACAAAAAATAAATAAAATAAATAATAATAATAATAATAATAATAATAATAATAATTAGAGTAGCTGCTGTTCATAATTTATGTGAACAATAAATATTAAATGTCAGTGGAAAAATGAAGAGCTATAAATGAAAAATAGCAGTATATAAACAAACATAGAAAGAAATATATAAAAACTAGCAGTTGAAGTTAGAATTATTGCCCCTCCCCCCATTTTTTTTCTTTTTTAAATATTTCCCAAATGATGTTTAACAGAGCAAGGAAATTTCCACAGCATGTCTGATAATATTTTTTCTTCTAGATAAAGTCTTATTTGCTTTATTTCGGCTAGAGTAAAAGCAGTTTTTATTTTTTTGAAAGCCATTTTAAGGTCAAAATTATTAACCCCTTTGAGCTACATTTTTTTTTCGACTGTCTTTAGAACAAACCATCAATATATGTACAATAACTTGGCTAATTACCCTAACCTGCCTAGTTAACCTAATTAACCTAGTGACGCCTTTAAAAGTCACTTTAAGCTGTATAGAAGTGTCTTGAAAAATATCTAGTCAAACATTATGTACTGTCATCATGACAAAGATAAAATAAATCAGTTATTAGAAATGAGAAATGCTAGTATTTCTAACAAAAGAAGTGTATCAAACAGGTGGTTTGTCAAGCCCACTGATCTGCATGGAGCACACTTATGCATCATTTGGTTATGTGATGCATTGTGTGTATGCTGTACTAAAAAGATTGGCCTTTAATCTATAGTTTTGAACTAAGAGAGTGTGTCTGAGCCTCAGACATTATCAGGAAGGCTATTCCAGAGTTTAGGAGCTATAGATGAGAAGGCTCGACCTCCTTTAGTAGACTTTGCTATTCTGGGTACTGCCAGAAGAGTTTTGAGATCTTAAAGAGCGAGTTGGATTGTAGCGAGACAGAAGGTTTGTTAGATAAACAGGAGCTAGATAGATTTAAAGCTTTATAGGCAAGAAGCAATATTTTATAATCAATACGGAACTTGACAGGCAGCCAGTGTGAGGAGAATAATATTAGGGTGATAAATAGTTCATAAATAAATAAAGAAAGTTTAATCAAAAATGAAAAACCTCAATTTACTCACCTTCAAGCCATCCTTAGTGTATGTGACTGTTTTCTGAGTAATTTTAAAACTATTCCTGGCTCTTCCACGCTGTCTAATGCATAACATTTGGTTTGTGAGTTTTTGTCTTTTGTATACTAGACTATATGATATATATTGTTATTTTTACTTGCTTTTACACTCAAATTGTCATTATTTATCAGTATGCCACATATAAAAAATACTATAATCATGTATAATAAATACTATTGTTTTTAAATACATATGGTCAAATACTTGACTACTGTAATCTGTTTTGATTAGTTGCTATGGTAACACAATAGCTATAGTAATATAAACAAATGTATCTACTGTAGTTTTCTACGACTCTAGAGTATATCATACTACAGTACACCACAGTTCATTCGTTGGTCGCCACAGCGGAATGAACCGTCAACCTATCCAGCACATGTTTTACACAGTGGATGCCCTTCCAGCTGCAACCCAAAACTGGGAAACCCCCATACACACTTATTTACACATACACCAAAGCAAATTTAGTTTATTCAATTCCCCTATAGCGCATGTGTTTGGACTGTGGGGAAAACCGGAGAACCCGGAGGAAACCCACACCAACACGGGGAGAACATGCAAACTCCACACAGAAATGGCAATAGACCGCGGCTCCAACCGGCGACCTTCTTGCTGTGAGGCGAATGTGTTTACCACTGAGCCACCGTGTCGCCCCACACCATAGTTTACTGTAGTAAAAACTGAATATACTATAGTATTTATTACAGTTTATCAGATCCCTATAGTTAATACTGCGGTGTGCAGGAGCATTCATAAAAAAAGCTGTTAATAATATAATATATGCAGTATTTCACTTTACTAAACGTTATAGTTCAAAAACTCCACAGTATTTACGACTTATAAATTACGATAGTGTTTCTTTTTCATGTGGGAAAATTAAACATCTTCTTGCAAAATAAATAATTATTCTTTAACATGTGTTTTACTTTTAATGATTCAGTACATTAAAAAAAAATCAAATCGCATAAAATCAAAAATAAGTTGCTTTTTTTTACTGGAGCAATATTTTATCAGGTTAATCAGGTTATTCGGTTATTTAACTTGATTTACTTCATTCACTGCTAAACATAAGTCTTTCTAAATTGGCAGCTGGCTCAGTTTTTGGAACAGATCCAGTGTCTTTTTAACAAAGCATACAAAGTGAATGTTTTTGCACTTAACCGAACGCACTTAAACTGAGGGTATTGCACAGTGGGATACGTTGTTGTTTTAGAGGCCACAGAAATTTCAGAGATTTGAGAAAGAAACATCTCTGAACATATGTCATGTATCAGAACAAGCGCAGCTGTTTGAAGGATAACACGTTTTTTTGAAGATGTATGAGAAAGCACGAAGGCTGAAAATGGAAGAAAAATGCAGAACGGTGTCTCAGACTGAACTAGAGGTCTTTTAACTGTGTTGTTTAACGCTTTTTTTTGACAATAAAATATTCAGAGCTCTGGGAAAGATTTTAATGCGCACCTTTTTTTGGATTACACAGTCTAAAAATGAATTTGATGTATATCCAGACAAGAAACATATATATATATATATATATATATATATATATATATATATATATATATATATATATATATATATATATGTGTGTGTGTGTGTGTGTGTGTGTGTGTGTGTGTGTGTGTGTGTGTGTGTTTGTGTGTGTGTGTGTGTGTATATATATAAATATTATATATTTATATATATATATATTTTTATTTTTTTTTTTTTGTAGAGTGGTAATTCATTCATTCATTTTCTTTCTGGCTTAGTCTCTTTATTAATCTAGGGTCGCCACAGCAGAATGAACCGCCAGTGTTAATTTGTATCAAATGTAATTTATTGAACAATAGCATTTAACAAACATCAATATTATGATGCTGACAGTCTGTCAAAATAATAACAACCAGATTTTATTCATCAAAATATAAATTAAGCTAACGGCCCATTCACTTCGAGAATGAATGGCGGAAGAAAGTAGTTCCTAATACAAACAGGTGTTAGACTCTCTGTGTTTGATTTTCTTTTTTTATGTACAAGATTGTGCCGTCGAACTGTTGTATAAACGCAGTATCACACTCGTAGCAGTGTGCTATGGCTGCATATAAGCTCTGGTCGGCCTCGTGCCGGGGCTTCAGCGTCAACACTTGACTGAAGGTGTGTCTGAAGTTGGGGCTAACACGATCATCATAGCAGATTCAGCCAATGAAATTCAGTCATCAATAGGCCACTGGCTGCGTCCGAAACCGCATACTTTCATACTATACAGTACGCCAAAATCAGTTTGCGAGCCGAGTAGTATGTCCGAATTCATAGAATTCGAAAATCAGTATGCGAGAAGTACCCGGATGACTTACTACTTTGGACCAGATTCTGAAGTGCGCATCCCATGCATGCTGCGCTATCCCATGATGACCCTCGAGCGAATTCATGAACGGAAGTAAAGCGACGCAACTGACGCAGGTAGGTCACGTGACCATGACAAATGGTTCCATTCATACTTTTCACGTTCATACTGTATAGAACGTACTTTTCTAACGGCCGAGTAGTACGTTTAAATTCAAATGCAGTACCTACTGAGTAGTAGGCGGTTTCGGACGCAGCCACTGTGTAGCTGGTGTATTTGCATACAGCAATCTGATTGGCTGACGCTTCCGTCGGCGCTTGAAAAAGTTGAACTAGTCCCAACTTCAGCAGCGAGCAACGCCTCTGAAGCGGCACCGATGGATCCACAAAGCAGTTCGGCATGCTGACGTCCCCCATTCAAAGTGAATGGGAAGCGTTGACCCGGAAGCCCAGTGTGAATGGGGCGTAAAGCTTAACATTGCAGTTAGAGGTGTCCGCGATTCGTACAGATCACAACCCACAGTTCGGAACACACTTGACCCATGGATTAATAAATTTTTTTACTGGTAGATTAATCCTAAATTATGATCACAGAGAGATTGCCTCTCATATCATTTAAATCACGTGTATAAAAGCATATATACGGTGGCCGAGAGAGCACCATGGCTGAAGTGTCTGTTTGACAGGTAATGTTATGTTTTCAAACTATTATAGTCACGCAGAGCTGACGTAGAGTGTGTTGTTTTACGAATGATAACCTATAAATTATATAAAGAAAATAATTCAAACTAATCCAGCTAAAAATAGTGTTTAAAATGTCACTGAAAAGCAGTATTTAAATCTCATAATTAAATAAAAAATGAGGTGAATAACTGCAAATTGTTCCACTTTATGAGAAAAAAAAACACCCCTTTCACTGGGCTAGCTACGGGCCTGGTTAGCCAGCTAAAATAAGTGGCACAATTTCTACCCCATTAAATCTGACACCATGCCGTCTTTTTTCCTGACCGTTTGGCCATCACTTCAACAACACACCTGACATCAGCAAGGCAGAGACTCACGTTTTTATTTGTCACTCAAAAGTCATTTTAATAGTTTTATTTTCAAAAACGCTCTCCGAATGTGCGGAACTCAACAGGGCCTGACCTGATCCTGTCAGACGTGACAGTTTATTGCACGCAACATTAAATGAACATTGGTGGAGTTCCAAACACACAAACAGGATTTGATTGCATTGCTGCAGGCCTGTACCAATGCGGAATGAAACATTTATTGTACATTTACAACTCCTCTGAACTTGAAGCATGAAAAAAAATGACAATGTTTGCGTGTGTGTGTGTGTGTGTGTGTGTGTGTTTTATTTCATCTATTGAGCCTTAGATTAAATCTTACCAGTCAGTTAATCAGAACTTGCTTTACTACATGCATACTAGAGTGCAATTAATGACAACTGTTTAAATAAAACTAATAAATGGTCAAACATACAGATATATAAAGATATATCTGATAGATTACAGTTAAAGTCAGAATTATTAGCCCTTTTGAATTATTTGCCCCCCTGTTTATTTTTCTGTCCAATTTTTGTTTAACGGAGAGAAGATTTTTTCAGCACATTTCTAAACATAATAATTTAAACTCATTTCTAATAACTGATTTATTTTATCTTTGCCATGATGACAGTAAATAATATATGACTGGATATTTCTCAAGACACTTCTATACAGCTTAAAGTGATATTTAAAGGCTTAACTAGGTTAATTAGGTTATTTGGCTGGTTAGGGTAATTAGGCAAGTTCTTGTATAACGATGGTTTGTTCTGTAAACTATCAGCAAAATAAGTAGCTTAAAGGGGCTAATAATTTTGACCTTTATATGGTTCATAAAAAATTTAAAACTGCTTTTATTCTAGCCGAAATAAAACAAATAAGACTTTCTCCAGAAGAAAAAAATATTATCAGACATACTGTGAAAATGTCCTTGCTCTGTTAAACATAATTTGGGAAATATTTGTAAAAGAAATATATATATATATATATATATATATATATATATATATATATATATATATATATATATATATATATTTTGTGTGTGTATATCAATATATATATATATAAAAAAAAAAAAATATATATATATATATATATATATATATATATATATATATATATATATATATATATATATATATATATATATATATATATATATATATATATATATATATATATATATATATATATATATATATATATATATATATATATATATATATATATATATATATATATATATATCTTAAGCTTTAAAAATAAATAAAATAATAATGTAGCGAGTGGGGCTACGAGTGTATGATAACTGCTGATACCGGTCTTGAGTCTCACAGAGGCTCACTGGATGATAAAAGGAGGACAGATCACAGTGGAAGATGAGAGAGGACCAGGCCTGGACATTTTATATTTCAAATAATAAGTAAACTGCAAAAAAAAAAAAAAAAAGTATGAATAGTCTAGCAAATCTTTGTTTTTCTTCAGCATAATTGGTAATAATTTTCTATCAGTTAGATAACAAAATAGGTCATTTTGTAAAGAACTAGGTTTAAAAAAGGTTTTACAGCTCCTCTAGAGTTAGTTGTGTTTTGCCATTTTTAACCTATTTAGCTGATTTCTTTGTTTAGCGAAATAATTTTTAGCTTAGCTTAGCTTAGCACAAATCATTAAATCAGATTAGACCTTTAGCTTCTCACTCAAAAAATATGAGTTTTGATAACCTTCCTATGTAAAGCTTGACTCTTCTGTAGTTAAATCATGTATTGAGACGAAGGAAAAGGAACAGTTGGTATTTTAGGCCCATATGATTAGAAACTATACTCTTTTTTTAATGCAGGAGCAATGACATTTTTGATCGAGATGCTAATAGTCTAATCCGTTTCAGTGATCTGAATTGAATAGTTACTAGAGTTAAAATCTACAGTTTTGTCATTTTTTAATCCATTCAGCCAATCTCTTTGTCTGTCAAGAGCACTTTAGCTTAGCATAAATAATTAAATCATATTTAGACCATTAGCATCTCACAAAAAAATTGATAGCCTTCCTATTTAAAGCTTGACTCTTCTGTAGTTATATTACACTAAGTGCACTATTAAATTAGTGAAATAACTTTTAGTTTAGCTTAGCATAAATCATTGAATCAGATTATACCATTAGCATTTCACACAAAAATTTTACTTTTTGATAACCTTATTCAAATCTTGACTATTTTGTAGTTACATCATAAGACCAACAGTAAATGAACAATTCCTATTTTAGTTTAATATGGCTAGAAACTATATTCTTATTTTAAAGTAATATTCAAGTTATTTTGTTGTCGTACCATGGCTGCTGCAGGAGCAATGATATTTTTGAGTGAGATGCTAACGGACTAATGCGATTCAATGATCTGTATCGAATTTGATTAATTACTAGAGTTAAACAGTGGAGTTTTGCAATTTTTGAATCCATTCAGCCAATCTCTTTTTCTGGTGGAAGAAATTTTAGCTTAGCTTAGCATAAATCATTATATTGAATTGGACCATTAGCATCTCACTCAAAAATGAGTTTTGATAACCTTCCTATTTAAAACTTGACTCCTCTGTGTTTAAATCATGAATTAAGACCAGTGGAAAGAACAGTTACTGTTTTAGGCTGATATGAAAATTATACTCTTATTTCAACGTAATAATTAACAGATTTTGCTGCCGTACAATGGCTGAAGCAGACGCAATTATATTTTATAATGAGATGCTAATGGTCCAATCCCATTCTAACCGGATCATTGTCACTAGTGTTAAATTGTGGAGTTTTGCCATTTTTGAATCCATTCAGTCGATCTCTTTGTCTTGTGAAATAACTTTTAGCTTAGCTTAGCTTAGCATAAACCATTAAATCGGATTAGACCATTAGCATCTCACTCAAAAATGCCAATATGGCTAGAAAATATACTTTTATTTCAGTGTAATAATTTTGCTACCATGCCATGGCTGCAGCAGGTGCAATGATATTTTTGAGCGATATGCTAACGGTCTAATCAGATTCAATGATTTATGCCAAGCTAAGGTAATGCTAAGCTAAAAGTGCTCCAGATAAAACTATAAAAAAAACTTGACTGTTTAGCTCTAGGAAACTCTAAAATAAGGATTAGGTTAGGATATTTAAAAAATAAATAAATAAAAATATAGTATTAGTAAAAGAGTGTACCGAATTTTGTTATTTAAAAAAAAACAATAACACATCATGCTGTTACAAGACATGACTGAAAACCAGCAGGAATTCAGACTTCACACTTGTGACCTGCGAGGAGCTTCTCGGGTTTCTGTCCTGAACATCTGAAATGTCATCCGAGCGTCTAATCAAAGAGCACGGAGATCCGCTGGAATGCTGGAAACATCTGAAAATTAAACCGAGAGGCACGCAATCAACGGGATCCAACCGAGCTGCTGTTTACGCTTCTGGCCAGTCAAGTCATGTCATGCTGTACACCCAGAACAGCCTCGTGTCAATATTTCTGACAGCAAACCGAAATATAATTATATGACGAGCTGATGTCTCTCTTGTGCACATAAAAAAAACATCTGCAAAAAAATGCATGACTTGCTATTTCTATTTTCATGTCAAAATGATCATACAGTTGAACCCAGAAGTTTACATACACTCTAAAAAAGGAACATAACCATTTAAAAAAAAATGTCTGATGGTAAATCTTCCTAAACATTTACTATTTTAGGTCTGTTAGGATTACCTAAATGGTTTGCATTTGCTAAATGCCAGAATGCTAATCTAGACAGTCAAGTTTAAATACATTTTCTTGGTATTTTTTAGCTTTGCTTTTAAACTATATAACTTTGGTCGAATGTTTTGGCTAACCTTCCACAAGCTTCTCACAATAGTTTGCAGAAATTTGGCTCATTCCTCCTGACAGAATTGGTGTAACTGAGTCAGATTTGTTGGCTCTCTTGGTCGGACAAGCTTTTTCAACTCTGCCCACAAATTATCTATAGGATTGACATCAGGGCTTTGTGATGGCCACTCCAGAACATTCACTCTGTTGTCTTTAAAGCACATTTTAACTAATTTGGCAGTATGCTTAGGGTCATGGTCTGTTTGGAAGACCCATTTGTGGCCAAGTTTTAATTTCCTGGCTGATGTCTTGAGACGTTGCTTCAGTATTTCTACATAATGTTCTTTCTTCATGATGCCATTTATGCTGTGAAGTGGACCAGTCCCTCCTGCAGCAAAACAGCCCCACAACATGATGCTGCCGCGCCCGTACTTCACAGTTGGGATGTTGTTCCTAGGCTTGTGCGCTTTCCCCTTTGACTTTCAAATATAACACTGGTCATTATGGCCAAACAGTTCAATCTTAGTTCCATCAGACCACAGGACATGTCTCCAAAAGTTATTATTTCCCCAGTGTAATTTAGCAAATTGTAATCTGGCTTTTCTGTTGATTCTGGCTTGTTGATTTTCCCATCTTAACACATCAACTGAGCTTATTCAGAGGGATAATAATCTTATTTTATGTAAACTTGACTTTCAAGAAAAGTTATAACAATTTCTCAAAAAATCTCTCTCATTATTTTGCTCTTAGCCAGAACAGAAACAATTCTGATTATCCTAACTTACCTAAAAGAGAAAAAGGTTAGTCACATTAACATCTGACTTCTTTTTTAAATGGTTATGTGCCTTTTCATACAGTGTATTCTGCTTTCAACTGTATATATAACATAAGAGTGCATGAACTTTACCATATGGGACACACACGTTACGTAACATCCCGAATGATTTTCTGAAGGTGAAACACTTCAGGTAAAAACACGGCTTTTGTGTAATTGTCAATTTTGAGATTTTAGGCTTTTTAAATAATAATACTAAAATTAAAAAATATATATATATTTTTTATAGGAAGAAACGGAAAGAAATAGTTACAAATCTGTTATTATTTACTCATCCTTAACTTGTTCCAAACCTTCTTGAGTTTCTGTTTTTATGATTTACAAAGAAAGATGAACAGACAATGGCTTGTATATACAGTGAGGAAAATAAGTATTAAACACATCACCATTTTTCTCAGAAAACATATTTGGTGCAGCTGACTGACATTGTCACGGTTGCAGGTTTGTGCGCTCTTCCGGAGTGTCTGTTTGATCATGCGAGTTTGTATTGTTTTTGTTGCCCACGTGTATTTGTTTTGGGGCCTGTTTCAGAAAGGAGGTTAACTGAAAACTCAGAGTATTTTAACCCTGAAATGAGAGAAACTCTAGGTTTTCCGTTTCAAAATGGCAGGTTTGTTAAACTCGAGAAAGCAGAGTAAGTCAAGCCTGTTTCTAAAAGAGAGGTAACTTTAACTCAGAGTCAGTTACCGTGGTAACTTACTCTGTGAATCTAACCTGGTCAGAAGCAGGTTTTATATTCTAAACTCAGAGTTTCTCTCTGTCTCCTCCCCTTTTTTTAAGATGAAGCGGTATTTCTCGCCTTAGCCTTACGTTTCAACACACCTATTTTAGAGCTCATTTTGGATATGTGCATAAAAACGATTGATAGAAACGTCATGATGCACATAACTTTTTAAAATATGCATAAAAACGCGCATAACTGAGTAGGATAAACTTTTATTTGATAGAAAATGTGCGCATAAACTACAATGGAAACACTTTTACTGAACAAATTACAGTATGTACATTAAAAAAAGATCATGATCATATGATAATGAAAATGTGTGTAAATGGACAAACCAGCAGGCTGAGCACACTGTAACATGTCTTAAATATTGTTTTAGTCATTCTAAAATGCCTTAACTGTTTCAGTATTAGTGTATATTATTAATTACCTCCGAACGTCTGGAGCGTGTCAAGAGTCTCCGCGTCTCATGGCTTCAGACGCCCCCACGTGTTCATTGTGCTTCAGCATTGTCTTCTGACATCGAGGGGCAAGTACATTAATTAGGCTAAATAAAGAATTAATTGACGCAGCTTTTTCTACCACAGTAAATTCTGTTTTTACTGTTAATATTTGGTGCCAGTTTAATCAGGAAGTGACAATTTTTTTCTCTTTCACTCGTTGGATGGAATTTTATTCGCATCTTTTATGCAATATCCAGTTTTGCACATAAATTTATGTAATATATTTGGATGGAAACATAGCTATTGCCTACATTTTAGTCACACGCAGAAAAACTACGAGAATGGCTTATCTTTTTTTAAATAAATAATTAAATTAAATTCACCTTCGACATGCACTGTAACTAGATTAATGGGATTATTATTCTTTCTAAAAATTATTTTTAGTACTGCTTACCTTCTAAATGTTATATTAACCTCTATTACTTGATCAATAAAAAAGGCAGACACACAAGTGCACTGTTAAATCATTTAAAACTAATAAATGTATAAAAGAAAGTTTCGAAAAAAATATATAAACGTCACAAATTACATTACTTATTTTATTATACTTAAATATTTAAATACTTAAAAAGTTAAATTAGGCATTAACTTGAGCAGCTGTTTTCCCACGCTGTCTCTTCTTCACTGATGGTTGCTTCTTTTCAAATATATACGCTCATATTTGCCATAACTTTGCATGAGAACATCAAGTTCAGCTGGAGAAAGAAATGGTGATCTCTTTTATAAGATATTGCCATAGTCACTCTTAATGTCTGCGCTCCATTGATAATGCCTTTTTAAAGTCACGGTGTGCGCGCTTAACTCTGAGTTGGGCTACTCGAAGTTGATTGACCCAACTCAGATCAGCTGTTCTGAAACCGAAAACTCTGAGTTTTTAATCTCTATGTAAATCAACTCAGAGTTCAAGTTTAAACTCTGAGTTGTTTGAACCTCCTTACTGAAACAGGCCCCTGGTCACGTGTTATGACGGCACTCAGTTCTTTTGATTAGTTCGCCAGCTGAGGCTCATTATCACGCCTATATATATGCGACGTTTTCTGTGTTTCCTTGTCAGTTCGTTACATGTGCTTATGTGTTCGTTTGTCTGTGCTCAGGATCGTGTGGAGTTACCACTGGACCCTGTTTTCCCATCTGATCCCTGCTCTGGTTTCTCCTAGCGTAACCCCACCGGTCCTATACCGCCCAACCCGCTCCGAGCTTGGATCGAACCGGCGACCTTCCGCATGGGAGTCGGTTGCTCTACCAAGGAGGCTAAAGACCATGGTCTCTAGCGTCTGTCGCTAGAGCACCTTTAGAGGTTAGAGGAGTGAAGTTCACCTGCACAGCACACACTTGCTGGCCTCCACTACACTCACCCCCTAAACCTCTCTCCCATCCGGGTCACGGCACCAATGTAACCCTACCGGTCCTACACCGCCCAACCCGCTCCGAGCTGGGATCGAATCGGTGACCTTCCGCATGGGAGTCGGTTGCTCTTCCAAGGAGGCTAAAGACCATGGCCTCTAGCGTCTGTCGCTAGAGCACCTTTAGAGGTCAGAGGAGTGAAGTTCACCTGCACAGCACACACTAGCTGGCCTCCACTACACTAGCACCGCACTCTCTGTTACATTTATCTTGACTGTGTCAATATATATTCTATCACTTGCACTTGGATCCATCTGAACATTCTTTGTATGTGACAGACATTTACATCAGATGTTGATAGCAACCAAATAGTCCATATATGCAAAGAAAACAAATCTAATTAAAGAGCCCCTATTATACATTAAATAGGGTCATGTTTTAGTTTTAGGGGTCTCCATCAACAGGCTGATCTGCATGCAAGTTCATAAAACACTTTCATTGTCTTATAATATGCCTTTAGTTTTACCTAATTATCCCAACGACTCTCATATGAGTCGTTTAGCGATTCATTTGTTCCCAAACCCATCCTTAGCACGAAGTTAATCTGCGCTGATTGCCTGTTGCGATTGGTCGACTGCGTTCAGCAAGAGACATTAGCCCCTTTCACACATACAGACCTTTCCGGAAAATTACCGGCAATTTTCCGGAAAGGTTGTATGTGTGAACAGGTCCTTTTTGAAAATACCGGTAAATTCGTTCTGGCTAATGCTGCGCTGTGTGAATGCAGAAGGAAGATTGCCGTAATAAACGCGTGCACGTCTAGAACGTGCTGACGTGAGACGTCCGCTTTAGCCAATCACAACAGTCAGATACATTTACGTCCGCGCGGTTTATGAGAATAAAAGCCTTTGAATATTTTTCCAGACACATTTAGCTGCTAGAAGTTAGTCAGATCACGTTTATATGTTCTTCTTAATGCCAACTGTATAAATAATCATTGATGAGATGCTTATGACAAGCTGTTGTTTGTTTACCTTCAAGCTTTGCGTGTGCCTGTGAAGTGAAACAGCCTGTGAGCGCCTGCACATGCACATATTATGAACATCTCGACATGCGAAAGTGATCCAGCGAAAGTTGTTCACAATATTGATCATCCACAGAGTTTGTAATGTAGTCAAATGTTTACAAATACAAGCACAGCCGTTTAAAGCTCATTTCTGGTTAATGATGTCAGAATTTACCGGTATTTTGGAATGGATGTGTGAATGCTCTTTTCCGAAAAATTTCCGTAACGTCCTCGCCTGTGTGAACATCGCTTTTTTGAATATACCAGTAAAGTCGTTCCGGAAATTTTCCGGTATCACTGTGTGAAAGGGGCTATTGTTGATATGCCGTGCTGGGCATTTCACTCTATTGATGTAGTCAGAGTGCAGAGCGTTTGTGTGAGCATAACTGCCAACACTCCTGTTTTTCCTGGGAGTCTCCCGCATTTTAGACCCATCTCCAGCCCCCCTCCTATTTTGTTATTTATCCTGGAAAACTCTCGTAATTTCAACAAGGCTGAGCTATAATGCTGAGGTAGGCCTATTTTTGCACACTTTACAGTTTCATCTTTGGGTAGAGAAAATAACACTAACTTTCCCCTCGAACTTCCAATAATATCCAGCTGAGCACAGCGTCTTTATGACTTGATTCAACTGGCGTCTGCTACATGTTTGTGGGCGGGGCCGCAGGTTTCATTTTCCCAGATTTGCACGTGCAACAATTAGGCGGGGCTTGAGTTTCGTATTAACGTCACGTCGAAACATCTTAAGACTCGTTATCGAGACGATTAATTTGAAGCACTATGAGTCGACTCTTTTATAATTGAATCATTAGTTTAAAACACTGTGCACTTTCAGATTTAAGCCTTAGCTGGATATTTCACTTCACTTAGAGCTGTGTTTCACACAACATGGAAGGTTATTTTCAGAAAGCCATAATAGGGGCTCTTTAATTTACAAATGAAGTTATGTGTAATGAAATGAAATGACACTGGCAAAAGTATTAAACACATGAAGAAATGAAGGTGTAGAAATGCAGTGAACGCCCAGACAGCAGCTGAAATCTCTCCGCAGTTCTTCAGCAAATCTCTGCCCTTCATCAGTGTAAATTAATATCAGCTGCTTCAGTCCAACATCTACATTAGCAGGAGGATGAAATTGAAACCAGGGTGAACAATTCAGAAAGACAACGAAAACACAGCCAAGGAAACTCTCAAATGCTCTCAGAGAAAGAGAATCAAGCTGCAGAATGGCCCAGCCAATCACCTGATCTGGATCCAATTGAAAATACTAAAATAAAGCTCAGATTTGATAGACGAAACACACAAAATCATCAAGATTTTACACTCTGTTGAAGTCTGAGAAAAACTCACACCTGAGCAATGCATGTGTCTTCATTCTCCATATGAGGACGTTTTTAAGCTGCCGTCAACAAAAAGGCCTTTTATATAAAGTATTAAATACATTTCAGTAGTTCAGTGCTTTTTTCTTGGGTCATTTCATGACTTGATAGACATCACTCATTTTTCAGCATTGTTTTGTTTTATTTTTATATTTGTATTGTTTAGGTTTTTACCGAAATCTGGTTCAATTCCATGTCAGCAGCTCTTTTAGAAATATTATTCCGGGGAAAAAACATGACGTGTTCAGTACTTATTTTCCCCATTGCGTATATTGTTCATCAGCGGCTGCTTTATTCCAGCATTTTTCACAATGTCTTGTTTTGTGTTCAACAAAAGAAAGAAATTTAAAAACATCTTGGTGAGGGAACTGTCATTTTCGGGTGAGCTGTCCATTCAAGTGTTTCTATTGTTGCACTTTAACAATTTGCGTTTGTAGATTTCAATTACCCTGGAGATTTTTGAAAACGACGTGTTTTCTCCTGCACTGAGCCGCAAGTTCACCCAGATTTATTCATAGCTATGATCTGAAGATTTTTATAACACAGAGGAATATGTACATACTGTAATTTGCCAGATGGCGGGGTGGTGGAGTCGGTAGAGCTGTTGCCTCGCAGCAAGGTCACTGGTTCGAGCCTCGGCTGGGTCAGTTGGCTTCTCTGTTTGCATGTTCTCCCCGTGTTGGTGTGGGTTTCCTCCGGGTGCTCCGGTTTCCCCCACAAGTCCACATGGCTTAGTTTCTTTATTCATCTGGGGTCGCCACAGCGGAATGAACCACCAACTTATCCTGCACATGTTTTGCACAGTGGATGCCCTTCCAGCTGCAACCCAGTACTGGGAAACATCTATACACACTCATTCACACACATACACTATGGGCAATTTAGCTTACCCAGGTCACCTATAGCACATGTCTTTGGAGACCCAGAGGAAACCCATGCCAACACAGGGAGAACATGTAAACTACTCACAGAAATGCCAACTGACCCAGCTGGGGCTCGAACCAGCGATCTTCTTTCTGTGAGGCGACAGTGTTAACCACCCCCTACAAATGTATAAGTTAACTTAATGGTTTTTACAAATTTAAATGGATTGTAAAAATGGAAATGGAAACCCTCAAGAATTGTGTTGATCCAGCTCATTTGAAAAGCAGCTAATTTATTCTGAGTGTGTGTCAGAAAAATTAAAGCAGCAATTTTATGCTATGAATATATGCAAATGAGTGAATACGAATGTATTTGCATATTTACACATGACATTTTTAGAAATCTTGCAATTTCTCCAACGGAGAAATGATGGTGATTATTTTTATTTATTTGTTGCACTTTTAACCTACAGTGTTTTGCCCTAATTTAATCTGGAAATTGTACATTATTCATGTTTGCAGCTCGATGATACCGTACTTAATTAGAACTATTTAAAGCATGCACTCACTGGCCACTTTATTAGGTACACTTCTCCAACTGCTTGTTAATGCACGTTTCTAATCAGATCACATGGCAGCAACTTAAAGCATTTTGTCTTTTAGACATGGTCAAGACGATCTGCTGCAGTTCAAACAGAGCATCAGAATAGGGAAGAAAGAGGATTTAAGTGACTTTTAAGGTTGTTGGTGCGAGACGGGCTGGTCTGAGTATTTCAGAAACTGCTGACCTACTGGGATTTTCAAGCACAACCATCTCTGGGGTTTACAGATAATGGTCTAAAAAATAGAAAATATCCAGTGAGCGCAAGTTCTGTGGGCGCAAATGCCTTGTTTATGCCAGAGGTCAGAGGAGAATGGCCAGTCTGGTTCCAGCTGTAGGCAATAGTAACTCAAATAAGCACTTGTTAAAACTGAGGTCTGCAGTAGAGCATCTCTGTACACACAACACGTCCAACCTTGAGGCAGATGGGCTACAGCAGTAGAAGACTACACCGGGTGCCACTCTTGTCAGCTAAGAACAGGAAACTGAGGCTACAATTCACTAGGATAACACACCATGTATTGAAGCGTGAATCATCTCAGACTGCTTTCTTGAACATGACAATGAGTTCACTGTACTCAAATGGCCTCCACACTCAGCAGATCTAAATCCAATAGAGCTTCTTGGGATGTGGTGCAACGGGAGATTCCCATCTTGGTTGTGCAGCCTACTAATCTGCGGCAATTGTGTGATGCCATCATAAGAATGTGTACCAAAATGTCAAGAATATTTCCAGTAGCGGGTTGAATCTATGCCATGAAGGATTAAGGCAGCTCTGAAGGCAAAAGGGAGTCCGATCTGGAACTAGTAAGGTGTACCTAATAAAGTGGCCGGTGAGTGTACTTTTCATTTAAATCAAGCAAAAAAGAATACAAATATCTGATGAAAAACATAGCTGTGGGTTGCGGCTGGAAGGGCATCCTCTGTGTAAAACAATTAGGCAAGTTATTGTATAACGATGGATCGTAATATAAAAAAGTAGCTTAAAGGGGCTAATAATATTGTAATTAAAATGGTTAAAAAAATTAAAAAGATTAAAAATTCTAGCCGATATAAAACAAATAAAACTTTCTCCAAAGCAAAAAAATATTATCAGACATACTGTAAACATTTCTTTGCTCTGTTAAACATCATTTGGGAAATATTTAAAGAAGAAGAAAAATTTAAAGAGGGGCTAATCATTCTGACTTCAACTGCACATTAGATAAGTCAGTACCAAAGCCAAAATTAGTACACCCAAATGAATTACGTTGTGAGAAATATAAAAAATAATAATAATAAAAAAAAACTGGAAAAATCTAATGAAACATCAAAAATATAAATTTTGTCATCTGTATTTGCACTTAAGTGTATTATCGTTCAATTCCATCATTGAACTCTTACACTAATGAATATAACTCTTCAATAAACCTGTTTTGTTTAAATGCTCCAAATAATGTTGGCTATATTCACTGAGAAATGGATAAAAATCTTCATTTTCAAAAGGAGGAGTTCTCATTCATGCGCAATCTTTAGATTAGTACCTAAAACAATTCAAAACTGTCCTGTTTAGGTGATAATTTACATTTACATTTACATTTAGTCATTTAGCAGACGCTTTTATCCAAAGCGACTTACAAATGAGGACAAGGAAGCAATTTACACAACTAAGAGCAACAATGAATAAGTACTAAAGGCAAGTTTCAGGTCTGTAAAGTCTAAGAAGGGAAGTGTTAGTAGTTTTTTTTTTTTTTTTTTGTACAATTAGTGTGATATTCAAAGAGGCAATTGCAGCTTAGGAAGTGAAGTGGAGACTAAATAGTTGAGTTTTTAGTCGTTTCTTGAAAATAGCGAGTGACTCTGCTGTTCTGATGCAGTTAGGGAGTTCATTCCACCAACTGGGCAGATTGAGCGTGAGCGTTCGCGAAAGTGATTTTTTCCCTCTTTGGGATGGAACCACGAGGCGACGTTCATTCACAGAACGCAAGTTTATAATTCATATCCTGAGCAGATGCAGTGGTGGTCATGGAGGAGTGGAGAGCACGACGGTGACAGACAAGACTGAACACCCGCTGGTGATCTACTCACACCTGCAGCTTCTCCAGCCTCCGATGCCTAGACTGCAGCGCTGCACAAGAAGTTTGGCCAGAGGAGAGATGGTCGAGCCTGGTTTCTCTCTAGGTTTTTCATCCTTCACTTTTGTCAATTGGTGAAGTTTGTTCCTCGCTGCTGTCACCACTGGCTTGTTGGGTTTGGGACTTGTGGAGCTGCGCATCAATGGAGTTTCTCTTCAGTGTTTGGACTTTCAGCAGTGACAATTAAACCACACTGAACTGAACTTCAACTCTGAAAACTGGACTGACACAGTTTCAATTTACGAGAACATCCATGTTAAGCTGCTTTGAGACGATCTAAATTGTAAAAGCGCTATAGAAATGAAGATAAATTGAATAATATTCACACTTTAGATACAAATGTTAACCTAAAGTGACAGCTTTTGTACCTTTTTTGTTGAGAGTGCAGATTGGCCCAATCATTTGACCAATCAGAGCAGGGCAGGTTCTCAGAAAGGCGGAGTTTAGAGAGACTTTGTCCATGAATAGGGTGTATGCTGAGCTAATGTTGTTCCCATACTGATAAACTTCTGGTGATCTGTTATTGTGAGTTTTTTTTTTTTCATTTTTTATGGTTCCTTTTACAGCATCGATGTTGTAAAGTCATTAAAATACAATCAGTTAAATAAACTTTGGTATTCATTTAGTTGCTCAAGCGTAAAACGAGACAAAATATTGTTTACTGGCATGCGCTCATCAGAATTGGCAGGGTAGCGCAAAAGCTTCATTGAATATACTGGGGTAAAATAAATGCTGATATTATAAAGACATGGCGGGGGGAAATGTAATTTAATGCAGTGCTTCTTGTACAATCTGAGACTCACTTTATATCGGATATCACTCAGCCAGTGGAGATCGCTGATTTTTAGAGAAAACAGACCAACGCACCGATTTTGCAATGGCGTTCAGTTCACCGGAAGCGCTTAACCCAGGTTACTGGCAAATTAAAAGCCATATTAGCATACTTCAGCATTTACCCCATTGTTTCAGATACTGAGGCAAAAGAGCTGAAGCTAAAATCACCATTATCAGCAAAATTAAAGTGTTGTATGAAAGTAAAACTACTATACGAGACTCAGATATAAAACTAAGAACATTAACAATCTGCCAACGTGAAGAACACAGCATAATCTGTTTGAATGAAATCCACATAGTCAATGAGAATTTATTGTCACGAGCACAACTCCTTGTCTTAAAGTTACACAAAAGTAACAGAAACACATTTACACGATTTTTATACACTCCTAAAGTCATTGTACAATGGACAGGCTAACTAAGTATGGAGAGTTAAATATGTACTCAACATTGCACACAATGATATTAAACCTACACAAGTGTGTGTGTGTGTGTGTGTATATATATATAGAGCTGTATGTGAAATAAAACATGGTCTGACAAACATTAAAAATCACATTATTTACATGAAAACATCCATTCCATTTCCAAAAAAAGCAGTCGATTTCGTGTCCAGGTCTTTCCATCAGTCCATTTCTGTGGCGGGATCTGTTAATCCGAAAAGGTAATGGTAAGAATCGCAACAGCCAGCAGAAAAAGGCTTGAGATTTCCGCTGCATCTTCTGATGTAGATTTTTTAACAAAGTGACATTGTTGCTAGTGTTTTTTTTTGTTTGTTTTGTTTTTTGCATCAATGTAAATCAAATACTGTTTTTGTCTTTACATCCGTCTACATTTATCATTGATTAAGCTAGGTTATAGACATCACTACATAGACTACATTTTACATGGTAAGCGTAAAAATATCTCAGCGATTGTTTTTTTTTGTTTTTTAGGTCAGCAAGATGCTGTTTGGCAATGATAAAAACGAGGTGCAACACTTGAAGAAAACAATCCTTCATATCATGAAAGATTCCGAAAATACTTCTGTACCATAAAAAGTCCAAAAGGAAATCTCTTCGTTATATGTTTATTTGTGTGTGTGAGAAAATTGATTTGGTGAATACTCGAATGGTAATTTGACGCAACAAAATATTGCATCGTGTTCACATTTCACCTAAATTAGGTGCTAAATCAGCCTGCTTTCAATGTAAATTAGCCTGATGAGTGGCAGCTTTATTATTTGCTCATAGAAATGGCCTAGAAATGCAAAATTATTTAAAAGACGATCGTTTTATATGTTTTTCTACTCAAAGCAATAGCAATAAAAGGGATAGTTCACCCAAAAATTAATGATTTACTCTCCTTGATGTGGTTTTAAACCTTAAAAAGAAGATACTTTGAATAATGCTGGTTGCTTGCAGTTATTGACTTCCATAGTATGAAAAAAAAAAAACAATAACTATGGAAGTGCCCTGATGATGTGATGGTCACCAGTTCATCAGAAATCTCTTCATTATATATATATATATTTGTGTGTGAAAAATTATTTGGTCGATCCTCAAATGGTAATTTGACGCAACAAAATATTGCATCGTGTTCACATTTCACCTAAATTAGATGCTAAATCAGCCTGCTTTCAATGTAAATTATTCTGATGAGTGGCAGTTTTAATATTTGCTCATAGAAATGGCCTATAAATACAAAGTCATTTAAAAGACGATCGTTTCATGTTTTTCTACTCAAAGCAATAGCAATAAAAGAGATAGTTCACCCAAAAATGAATGATTTACTCTCCTTGATGTGGTTTTAAACCTTAAAAAGAAGATACTTTGAAGAATGCTGGCTGCTTGCAGCTATTGACTTCCATAGTATGAAAAAAAAACAATAACTATGGAAGTCAATTGGTGCCAGCATTGAGCATTCCTCAAAATATCTTATATTTTGTGCTCCAGAGAAGAAACTCAAATAAGTTTTGGGTGAGTAAATGATGTCAGTTTTCATTTTGGGGTGAATAGGGTTGTCACTATACTAGAATTCGGTACCAATTGGTACTGTAATGTTAAAAACGTCCATTTCCCACTAACATATGAGCACGTTCTTAAACACAGCTGACTCGCCATTGTGTTCACATGCTCAACAGAAATGACTGTGTTTGGTCGTGAAGGTCATCAGTTCACCGAACTCATCACTGTTTACTGAATGTAAACACAGATAGAGGGACACTGGAGCATTTTAAAGCCGCGATTCAAAGCTCATAGACAAACCAGCTGATCGACGTGACTTTGAAAGGCTCAAGAGTCACTGCACCACAGCCAACCATTATCATTTCTGTTGAAGCACTTGAACACAATGGCAAATCAGCGCTGTGCTCAACAGAGCTCAAATATTAGCAGGAAATATAGAATTCCAATATGGTGACAACCCTAGGGGTGAACCCTCCCTTCACCATAACAAAAACGTCGACTCAGAAGAATGCTCATTGCTGGGATCCATTGAATTCCACAGTAGAAAACAAAATACAATGGAAGTCAATGAATCCCCCTACTTGTTGGTTTTAAAATTTTAAAAACATCCATTTCTCGTTAAGATTTGAGCGCTGTTGATTGTGTTCTTAAACAGCGCTGATTTACAATTGTGTTCATGTGCTCAACAGAAATGACTGTGATTGGCTGTGAAGGTCATCAGTTCACCAAAGTCACTGCTGTTTACAGAGTATAACCACAGATACAGGGACACTGGAGCGTTTTAAACCTGCGATTCATCAGCGGATTGCTCCTATGTCAGCTTATTGACAAACAAACTGATAGACATGCCTTTAAAACGCTCGCGTCACAGTCATTAAAATGTAAGTAAACGCACTGTAACTTGAAACTGTTAAGCTGACTTCATTTTTAGAATTATGCTAATTGTACCCACTTTTTAAAAGTCAACTATTCCCTTTTTACAGTGTCAGACTATTTCAGCACGTCTGTATTCAAATAATTACTGTAATTATCACAATATTTCATATTTGGTGCATCATTAAGTCTATAAAATCTAAACTTATGGCCTGTATTGAATTTAGAAGACACACCGGAGTCTGGAAAAGCAGATTTATTTTACTGTATGCCATTTTGCTAGATACAGAAAAGCTTGAAAACAAATATAATAAAGGTGTTATGGAAAATTGTGTACTTTTATTTAATAAAAAAAAGGGAGTAGAATTAGTGGAAATATAAAAATTCTGTCAACTTGACGTTTTTAAAATTCCAGTATCGATTGGTATCAAATTCCAATATGGTGACAACCCTAGGGGTGAACTTTCCTTTCACCTTAACAAAGAAAGTTGACTCAGAATGCTCATAGCTGGGATCCATTTACTTCCACGGTAGGAAAAAGTATACTATGGAAGTCAAAGGATCCCAGGACAAGTCGGTCCCGAAATTTCAAAAACGTCCATTTCCCCCTGACATTTGAGCGTTGTTGAACGCATTCTTAAACATTGCTGATTCGCTATTGTGTTCATGTGCTCAACAGAAATTTACTGTATGTCATTTTGCTAGATACAGAAAAGCTTAAAAACAAATATATGGAAGGAGTTATGGAAAATTGTTTACGTTAATTAAAAAAAAGTGAATACAATTAGCAAAATTATAAAAATTCTGTCAAATTGACGTTTTTAAAATTCCAGTATCGTGACAACCCTAGGAGTGAACCACCTCTTCAGTGTAACAAAAAAGGTTGACTTAGAAAAATGCTCATTGCTGGGATCCCCTGACTTCCACCGTAGAAAAAAAAATACTATGGAAGTCAAAGGATCCCAGAACAAATCGGTCATGAAATTTAAAAAAACTTTAATTTCCTGCTAACATTTGATTGCTTTCCTAAACAGCGCTGACTTGCTGTTGTGTTCACATGCTCAACAGAAATTACTGTGATTGACCGTAAAGGTCATCAGTTCACCGAACTCACCGCTGTTTACAGAGTATAACCACAGATACAGGGACACTGGAGCGTTTTAAAGATGTAATGACCAGCAGGTTTGTCTATAAGCTGATATACAAGCAATCCGTGGGTTTAAAACGCTCCAGTGTCCCTGTATTTGTGGTAGCACTCAGTAAGCAGCGGTAAGTTCGGTGAACTGATGACCTTCACGGCCAATCACAGTCATTTCTGTTGAGCACATGAACACAATAGCAAATCAGCGCTGTTTAAGTAAGTAAGTAAGTAAGTAAGTTTTTAATATAGTATCGATTGGCACCGAATTCCAGTATGGTGACAACCCTAGGAGTGAACCATCCCTTCACTGTAACAAAGAACGTTGACTTAAATTAAAATTGTTAGGCAATTTGCTGCACAGCTTTTTGAGTTGACCCAACTTGTAACCCAAGTCCTGCACTGGATTTAGGTAAGTCAACTTTTTTACAGTGTTTAGTCACTGCATGATGATGATTAAACATTGAAGAAGAGCATTAAGACTGGGAATATATATTGATTTGCTTTGTGTGTGTATGCAGAGATGTGTTTCAGCAGCGTCATGTGCGTCAGGTGTGAGATGAAGGTACTGCAGTCTGAACCCAAACAAACAAACAGATGCGTGTCCAGTTACTCAGAGAATGGTGGGAACATGCCGAGGTCAGCAAAGTCTTCAATGTTGTAGTTGGTTGTTCCCTGTGTTGGGTCACCCGGCATCGGCAGCATGTCCTGTGAACACAAACACAGAGAGACGATACATCAGACTGCCTCTTAGGGCCTACTCACACTATGCCATCCGTACCGTGCCCAGGCCCGTTTCCCGGATCGTTTGAGAAGTGTGAGTGCGCTGAATCGGGCTCAAGCATGGTTCACTTGGCCGGCCCTGGCCCGGTTGTAAGAAGTGTGCCTGAGCGCGGTTCACTTGGGCTTTGGCACGATACGCTTGTGTGTGAGTGCAAAACGCACCAAAGCCCGAAACTGAAAGCGATACGTGACTTTTAAGGGGTTGTTTCATATGGATTTATTAATCATTCTTACTGTTCAGTGAACGCAAACTGCCGTAGTTTATTAAAGACGAGAACTCCTCACAGCACGACAGCTGCGCGGCTTCAGCAGACCTGCTTATTCCTGCAGCACGAGAGCTTTATGATTGTTTTTGAGCGCCAAAAGTGGCGGAACTGTTCTGCGAAATATCTGACTGCATGTCCCTGCATCCGAAAGGACTGTTTGGCGAAATATTTGACTGCATGTCACTGCATAACAAACGACTGAAATGATATAACTAGAGAAATCTAGTGCCGAGGCCCGTTTGTGGTGTGAGCGCGGGCCGTCGGGGGAGACAGGAGGCGGGACAAACATGCTTAATGAGTCTGTTTACTTTCTCGTGTAAATGTGTGTAAACTTAGATTTTGAAATGTACAAATTTGAATTTTGTACATATGATTTATTTACAATACAGTTTTTAAAGTAATATATTCTATCTTTTAGTAGATATTTCAAAGACTTGCTTTATTTAAGTGGATCAAAATAAGTGGATCTACTTGGATTGTAAAGATGAAACAAAAGTTATTAAAGGTATTTTTCTTTATTTCATATATTTACTTTTTAGTTATGATACTCCCCAAATCATTCAGCAAAAATCTAAACAAACAGAGTTTCTACAGGTCATCGAGTCAAATTTAAGACTTTTGAAGAGCTTTTTAAGACCGTTCTGAACAAAATTTTAGACTTAAACAAGACTAAACGCTAAGGATTGTTTCTAATGGTCCAGTTAAACAAAAAAAATAAAAAATAAATAAATAAAAATAGAATTTGCAAGGAAGATAATTAAATCATATGTTTATAAATATGAGTAGGTGAACAGACTTAATAAATTAGAGTTAATAATTACACTTGGTAACACTTTATAATAACTACACACTATGAACCATTTGTTAAGCAGTAGCAAATAGTAAATTCTATATAAGCATTAGCAAATAGTAAATTCTATAGTAAGCAGTCTATAACTGCAGCTTCAAATGCTCTATTCTTGACTTAAAACTACATTTATAATGTGCCTAATTATTGTACTTTTATAATTTGTTAATGATTTTCATTGGAAAGTGAAGACCTGTTTAAAATGATTTAAGTCATACAACACAATATTTCAGTCAATTTAAGACTTTTTAAGGCCTAAATTTTGAAATGGAAGACATTTTAAGACTTTTTAAGACACTGTGTACAAAATTCCACGCAGAAATAGTTAAAAATGCCCACAGATTCAGTCTGACCCAACCAATAACTTATTTTAGTGCAAAACAAATGCACTGTCCACACTTTCATTTAATTAATAACGCAACATTAGCATGGGCTAACTTTAGTGCACAGTAAATGCAGGCAACACACTGATCATTGCTAGTACTACTAAGAATGTAACTAGCTGACTAGTCTGTATCACCCCTACTATTAAGAGAACTGTCACAAGAGAGATATGGCTGAACGACCAATACAGAGAGAGAGAGAGAGAGAGAGAGCGAGAGAGAGAGAGAGAGAGAGCAGGTTAATAGCACGGCGGCTCAAAAGTAGGTCAATCAAATGCTTTACTAACACCTGTGTTTTTGCAGTGATTGGGATGAAGAGATGCTGTTTAAAGTATGCATGATCAAACCCTATAGATTTTGTTAGATGTGTGTGTAGGTGTGTTTATTAGCATGTATGCATGTCTGTGCGTGAGTTTGTGCGAGTGCCTTTGTGTTTGACTGTGTTTCAGTTTGTGTCTGTGCACATGTCTGTTTGAGTGAGTGAGTGAGTGGAAGACCTTCGTCTGGGTGGACTTTGAAGCTGTGTGTGTGTTGCCATGAAACACCTCCGTCTGGCTGGACTGTGAAGCTGTGTGTGTGTGTTCACCTGGAAGACCTCTTTCTGGCTGGACTGTGAAGCTGTGAGTGTGTTCACCTGGAAGACCTCTTTCTGGCTGGACTGTGAAGCTGTGTGTGTGTGTTCACCAGGAAGACCTCTGTCTGGCTGGCCTGTGTGTGTGTGTGGATAAAGGTGTGTGAGTGTGTTTACCTGGAAGACCTCTGTCTGGCTGGCCTGTGTGTGTGGATGAGGGTCTCCAGCCTGCTGACTGTGATGTTGACTCTGCCACTGAGACCAGACCTCAGACGGACGACCCTGGAACTGACCACCGCTCTGACTGCTCTCACCAGACACATCTGCACACAAAACACACACAGTGAGAAAACCGCTCTGAACACACACACTTCTTTTTGCCAAGCACTAGTATATATATATATATATATATATATATATATTAGGGATGTAACGGTATCAGAATTTCACGGTACGGTAATACCTCGGTATGAATGTCACGGTACGGTATTTATTGAATCATTTACAGGAAAAAACAAAACTTATGAAAATACTCCAAAAAAGTGCCAAAAGTGTCAATGACATACAAATTAGTCATCTATCCGTAAGCTTTGAAACAGGAACTTCAATTTTAATAACAAAAAATTATTAAACCATGTAAAAAAATTAAGTTTCAATTTAGTAGTGTTGAAAACTCATCACATTCAACATTTAATCACTCACTCACTTAGATAGAGATGGGCTTTAAGGAAAATTATCATATAAATATAATCTGGTAAAAGCTGGTATCTCTGGGTATTTACAATGTCCCCTGCAACAGAAAAAAACCCTCTCATTTGGGACTGAGGTTTCTGGGACAGAGAGATATGACTTGGCCCAGGTTGACAGCAGTGGGTAACGTTGTGCATTGTCTTTCCCTCACTTGAGAGGACAAGCCATGAGTGAGACAGAGATCTCATGTCTGCATCAATCTGAACAGTGTGCTGTGTTTCTGCAGTCCCCATGACTGATTATTAGTCGTATTCCCCAACTTGCAGGCACGTGCACACATAGGGCTCAACCTGTGCAGAGCACATGCCCTTTTTAGTCTTGGATAGAAAATGCCCTTCCAAAATTATCAAAAGTGCCTCCGCGACGCGACATACCCTCCGTCCTGCCCTTCAGTAGGCGCGCGACAACACCGCTCTTGAGTATGCGCGCTTTACAGTACGCGCACGACAACACAGCTGATCAGAACGCGCGCGACAACACAGCTGATCAGAACGCGCCCAACAACACCGCTATTCAGTACGCGTGCGACGACAACACCCGCTTCAGGTTCGATCATTTCCAGCTCTTTTTGATCCCCGCTTCTAGCAGCACACTCCATTTCCGCATTACTGGATCTGTAGCGACAACAGACCGCAAGGGATGATGGCCAAGCCTGGGCTGATGGGAATTGTAGTTTCCGCTACCTCCCGTTCGCTTCATTCGCCTGAGCAAATTTTCTCAGAAGACCTATAGTTTTACCGAGTCATGCGACTACGGTAATATCGGAAAAAATTAATATTGCGGTATGACGGTATTTACAATACCGTTACATCCCTAATATATATATATATATATTTTGCCTTTCGACTCAGCTCCTTCTTTACCACAACAGACCGGTACATTGATCGCGTTACTGCTGCCGCTACACCAATCCGCCTGTCAATCTCACGTTCCATCCTTCCCTCACTTGTAAGTCATTAAAATATCATTATCATTAAAATAATTTTTAAAAACAATTATTTATTTAAAAATCTTCAAGCCACATTACTCTGCTACTTGTAATATACTGCTCATATGTATATGTATATATATATATATATATATATATATATATGTATATATATATATATATATATATATATATATATATATATATATATATATACACACACACACACACACACACACACACACACAATATATCTCAGAGTGAACAAAAATGATGACGGAATCCTCAATTTCCACTTCCAAACAAAACATGTTTAGACTTCGCACAGTATAACCCTCCACATTAACTCTAACAGCCTCCGTCCGAATGAAGCGCGTGTGTAAAACTCTTCAACCGTGAACTCCATCCCGCTCAATTTACACCTAGGAGAACAGAAAAGCATCCAGAATCACTCAAACACCCACATCTGGAGCGTCTGCACCCGCGGGAGGACACACTGCTGCTGGGCGCGGGTGTCAGAGAGCTCGGGCGCTCCTCATATCCTCCATGATGAGGCAGTGATTCGAGGTCAAACTTCTCATTTCCACACCGCCAGAGAGACGCTCTGCTGCGGCTTCATTCTGCTCCGTCTTTCCCCGGAGGTTCGGCCGACGCGCCTCGTAAATCTCTCCATCAATTTTATTTTATTTTGCGTGTGTTATTCTTCGCTTGCGTTTGTCTCCTCTGGCCATCTTTCTGCGTCCTCATCATTAGTCTGTGCTTCATGTTTTCCCTCAGTGAATTCGTGAAGAAATGCCATTGCACCATTGCATGTGATTCCAAACTGATCATGGCATGATCAATGTTAATGTTCAAAAACAAAACAAAACAAAACAACAAAGAGGCAATCTTCTGATGTTTGTTTGAATGTTGTGTAATTGATGTGAAGACAAATGCTGCTCTTGAAAGCAAGTTCAATTTCACCTATACAGACTGTGATTCAAGTACACATGAAATCAAAACTAACCCTATTGATTGTGTTAGCTCACATTGCTAAATTTGTGGTGAACAATTCATCTGTGCATGTCATAAAAAAAAAGTTTGCCCTTGCGATCTTTAAATCAAATCTGAGAATGCACTTCCTGTTTAGTGCTGCGTTCCAATTTGCATACTATCCATCCTAAATAATATTTAAAAAAATATCACAAGTATGTCACAAATTGTAGTATGTTGTAAAAAATAAGGTCAAGAATCTTGGAGTGACTCTGGAGTCAGATCTGAGTTTCAATAGTCATGTTAAAGCAGTCAGTAAATCAGCATACTATCATGTCAGAAACATTGAAAGAATCAGATGCTTTGTTTCCAGTGAAGACTTAGAGAAACTTGTTCATGCTTTTATCAGCAGCAGAGGGGATTACTGTAACGGCCTCCTCACTGGCCTTCCCAAAAAGACAGTCAGACAGTTACAGCTCATCCAAAACACTGCGGCCAAGATTCTGACCAGAAGCAGGAAATCAGAGCACATCACACCTGTCCTCAGGTCTTTACACTGGCTCCCGGTTACATTCAGAATAGACTTTAAAGTATTATTACTGGTCTATAAATCACTAAATGGCCTAGGACCTCAATACATTACAGATATGCTCACTGAATACAAACCTAACAGATCACTCAGATCTTTAGGATCTTATAAACTAGAAGTTCCAAGGGTTCAGTCAAAGCAGAGTGAATCAGCTTTCAGCCACTATGCCCCTCGCTGCTGGAATCAGCTTCTAGAAATGATCAGATGTGCTCCAACATTAGGAACATTCAAATCGAGACTGAAAACACATCTGCTTAGCTGTGCCTTTACTGAATGAGCACTGTGCTGCATCCGATCTTTTTCATTGTCTTATAACATATTTTAAACACATTTTTATCTGTTTTATCTATTTTTTATTCTTATTTTTATAATTTTTATTATTTGTTTTTATTTTTTATACCCGTCTCTTTTATTCTTGTTTATGTAAAGCAGTTTGAATTGCCACTGTGTATGAAATGTGCTATATAAATAAACTTGCCTTGCCTTGCAAAGGGTATGTCTAAGGTTCCCGGATGGTTTGTTATTTCCGGTAAAAAGTTTTAAGTGTAGAACGGTCTGTTCTCTAACTGCTGAAATTGCCCACAATACATTGTGCGTTGGATGTGAATTCAATTAGAACTAAGAATGCAGGCGAAAAGTGCAATTATATATATATATATATCATGTAGACATGGTCAAGACGATCTGCTGCAGTTCAAACCAAGCATCAGAATGAGGAAGAAACGTGATTTAAGTGACTTTGAACGTGGCGTGGTTGTTGGTGCGAGACGGGCTGGTCTGAGTATTTCAGAAACTGCTGATCTACTGGGATATTCATGCACAACCATCTCTAGGGTTTACAGAGAATGGTCTGAAAAAGAGAAAATATCCAGTGAGCGGCAGTTCTGTGGGTGCAAAGGTTTTGTTGATGCCAGAGGTCAGAGGAGAATGGCCAGACTGGTTCCAGCTGATAGAAAGGCAACAGTAACTCAAATAAGCATTCATTACAACCGAGGTCTGCAGAAGAGCATCTCTGAACGCACAACACATCCAACCTTGAGGCAGATTGTCTACAGTAGCAGAAGACCACACCGGGTGACACTCCTGTCAGCTGAGAACTGGAAACTGAGGCTACAATTCACACAGGCTCACCAAAACTGGACAATAGAAGATTGGAAAAACGTTGCCTGGTATGATGAGTCTCGATTTCAAGTCAGAATTTGGCATCAACAACATGAAAGCATTGATCCATCCTGCCTTGTATCAATAGTTCAGGCTGGTGGTGGTGGAGTAATGATGTGGGGGATATTATCTTGGAACACTTTGGACCCATTAGTACCAATTGAGCATTGTGTCAATGCCACAGCCTACCTGAGTATTGTTGCTGACAATGTCCAATCCTTTATAATCCCGGTGTACCCATCTTCTGATGGCTACTTCCAGCAGAATAACACACCATGTCATTAAGCGTGAGTCATCTCAGACTGGTTTCTTGAACATGAGAATGAGTTCACTGTACTCAAGTGGCCTCCACAGTCACCAGACCTCAATCCAATAGAGCATCTTTGGGATGTGGAACTGAAGATTCACATCACGAATGTGCAGCCAACAAATCTGCATTAACTGCGTGATGCCATCATGTCAATATGGAGCAAAATCTCTGAGGAATATTTCCAGTACCTTGTTGAATCTACGTCATGAAGGATTAAGGCAGGTCCAAACCAGTACAAGTAAGGCATACCTAATAAAGTGGCCGGTGAGTTTATGTGTGTATATACATACATACATACGTACATACATACATACATAAATAAATACATACATACATACATACATACATACTATATATATATATGATACTATGTAATACTATAAACAAAACATTACACAATGACTGATTTAAAAGCTACTCATCTACAAAACTCTTTCAAATTCTTTAGTTACAACTGTGACAAAGAATAAAGCACACAATGCCACAAACTAAATACCCAAACACATGTGCTCAGTTTACTAGCACAAAAAAGGGAGATTAAATGGATTAATTCCAAGGCTGCAGTCTTTTCTTCCTCCTGTTCGGTCCGAGTGAGATAAAGATAAATGCTCTTTTTTTCTTTTTCTTTAATGACAGTGTATTAAAAAAGAATTATCTGGACGACGCTTCATTCTGGCTGAAGCCTGGAGGGCCTGAAAGCCATTCGGCGGCCGGTACACTCCAAATCCAAGTGGCTTTTTAATGTCACCTATTTAACATGAATGACTTATTAAATGGCCACACTAATCACATTGAGAGAGAGAGAGATTCCCTCCAGGGACACAACAATGAGAGAAATGTCATTCGGAGTCTCGGTACAAGCTGTAAATTCAATTCACTTCATAGAGCTTTCAATGCGCTTGAGAAACCAGAGGCCGCTTTTTAGATGAGAGAGAGGGAAAAAACCTTACAAAACCATGGAATTGAGGTGCAAAAAACATAATAAATAATTTGTCATACCCTGTGGAAATCCTGTTCACATTATTTTGAGAATAATGAAGTAATAGGACGTTAAAAAAATCTCTTTAACCTTTGACTTCAATATGTCTAAGTAAATAAATGAGCATTGAACCGGACTGTATTAAATGGTCACATTTTTGCGCTTGAATGTATGCAAATTTGTGAATATTTAAATGAAGCATTGGCTTATTTGAATATTTCAACATTTATGGCATTTAGTCTAATGTACGGAAGAAACAATTAAAGAAGAAGAGGAGAAATAAGATCTACAAAGCCATGAAACCAAGACAAAAAATTACATTTATACCATGTGAAATCCTGTTTTGGTTGTTCACTGTATAATTTTTTATATAAAGTAATATAATAAAACAAACAAACAAACAAACAAACATAAATAAATAATCATAAAAATAAATAATCATAAAAATAAATAAAGATAAAAAATAAATCTACAAAAACTTGAAATGGAAACAAAATAAATAAATAAATAAAATGCATTTGCTGTGGAAATCCTGTTTTGGCTATTCACTGTATTTTTTATGTTTTTAGTAATATGAAAAAATAAGATATTCCCCAAAATCCTCTATTTAAAAAAATTTGACTGCAATATGTCAAAAAATAAACAAATAAATATGACTGCATTACATCAAACGATTACATTTTTTTGTGCTAGAAATGTATGCAAATTTGAGATTATTTTAATTAGTTAATTTGCATATTTTAAACATTTTGGTTTTTTGTAGTGTTTTTTGTTCAGTCTGATGTAACACTATAAGTTTTACTTTTGCTTGATTAATTTGTAGATTTGGATTATAATGCAGATTTTTAAAAGCTGTTTTTCTCAAAATATTGCTTTAGAGAAAAGAGAAAAAAGTTTACATGCGGTAATTAAGTAATAAGATATTCCCAAAAATCTACTCTTTAAAAACCTTTGACTGCAAAATGTGAAATGCAAAATGTTGACTCAAAAAAAAAAAATTAAATAAATAATATATATATATATATATATATATATATATATATAGGACTATATATTCAAATCAGAATTGTTAGCCACCCCCCCCCCCCCCCCCCGATTAATTACACTCTGTTTATTTTTCCCCCAATTTCTGTTTAACTGAGAAAATATTTTTTCAACACATTTCTAATCAAAATAGTTTTCATAAATCTTTTTTAATAACTGATTTATTTTATCTTTGCCATGATGACAGTAAATAATATTTGACTAGATATTTTTCAAGACACTTCTATACAGCTTACAGTGACATTTAAAGACTTCACTAGGTTAATTAGGTTAACAAGGCAGGTTAGGATAATTAAGCAAGTTATTGTATAATGATGGTTTGTTCTGTAGACTATTAAAAAAATAATAAGCTTAAAGGGGCTAATAATTGTGTCCTTAAAATGGTGTTAAAAAAATTAAAACTGCATTATTCTAGCCAAAATAAAACAAATAAGACTTTCTCTAGAAGAAAAAAGGGATCCGATGTTTGTGCTAAAAATGTATGCAAATTTACTAATATGTTAATGAAGCAATAGCTTATTTGGATATTTAAAATATTTTGGCTTGTAGTGTTTTTTGTTCAGTATGATGTAATGCAGATTTTTAAAGGCTGTTTTTTAACCTGCATCGAGACAAAAACAAATAAATAATAAGCAGAGAAAAAAATAAATCTATAAAACCCTTAGAGATTTAGAGGTCTGCAAATGGACTGCAACAAACAATCACATTTTTGTGCTAGAACTATATGCAGATTTGTTGATATTTAAATGAAGAAATGGCTTGTTTGCATATTTAAAATTTAAACAAGTACAATTCCAAATACAATTCCAAGTATGGGGCCCTAATATTCAAACTCTCTCTTTAATATATTATAATATTCAAAGGCATTTTCTTTCTCTATATACATTTATTTTTTTCTGTAGATAAATTTTTTTGTAAACAAACTGCTTGTGAATTTTTTTTAAGTGGAACCTTTATTTTTTTTTTATATAAAATTAAAAACTATAAATTCAAAATAAAAAAAACAAGCTCACAAACTAAGTACATTTATTAACCAAATGTGATTTTAATATTTGCTTGTGCAGTAGAGAAGGAACTTTCCATTATTAATGGGAGCCCCTGGTTTTTATATGAAGTAATAACATTCAACTTTTCATGGTTATAGACAGATTTTACAACATATGATAGAAGATTTATAAAAGAGCTAAATGATTAATATAGGCTTCCCTCGCACTGGTTTGGCCCCCTGATTACCCAGGGCCCTAAGCATCAGCTTACCTCACTTATTGGTTAAGTCTGCCTTTTCTAATGGACCATTATGCTGAAGTAATTTCCCTTTATTCACCTGCAGTGTCTTGTTTTAATCAGATGTTGCGCAGTAACTCTAAACTCTTCAATTTCTTTCCTCCGCTACAGGAATGTGCAAAGTTGCTCAAGTGCGTGTTTTTGGCCTTTGTGTCACACTGGTCAAATTCCTCACTTTACAGTGTCAGGATACAGAAAGCAGATCCGTCGTTCGTGAGCTGCACATGACAGATTCATTAAAGACACCACAGGCTGTTTAAAGTGCTGCACGTTATGGAGGAAAAGCAGGAGTTTGACTGATGGAGAGATCCACCTGGCCTTCATTATAGGACATGCAAATGATCAAAGACTTCCCATCATGCCATTCATGCTTATTTTTGCTAATATTAATTAATAATAATCTATTATGGAATGGAATACATATTTTAATAATTATTAATTACATATTGTACAATCAATTTTCATAATAATATTTATTTATTTACTATTATTAACAACAGGTATAAAGGAAAACTTATTTTTATCTACAATTTACAAACACATAATGGTCCATTATTAATATTATTATTATTATTATTAATTAAATGTATTAATTTAAATAATATACATATTAATGAAAACTTATTTTAATCCACAATATACAAAGATTATTAGTATTATTATTAATAACAACAATAAAATAATATTATTATAATTTTTATTGCTGTTTTTGTTGTTTTTAACAGATATTATGGAAAAGATTTGCTTATTTAAATATACGAACACTGCCTTTTATTATTATTAACATGTATTATTATATTAATATACATATTTATAAAAAAGTTGTTTGCTTATTTTAAAACAAACATTATTATATATTTTTATTATTATTATTATCAACAGGTATTAAGGAAAAGTTGTTTAATAATCTACAATATACAAACAACATTATTATTATTGTTATTATTATTATTATTAGTATTATTATTAATAACGTATTAATAATGTAGTATGTATTTAAAATACATATAAACAAAAACGTATTTAAATACACAATATACAAACATTATTATTTTCATTATTAATAACAAAATTAAAAATATTATTATTATTATTATTATTATTATTATTATATTTTACTATTGATTTTGTTATTATTAACAAATATTAAGGTAAAGTTGTTTCCCTTTTTTAATATACAAACAATATATTTATTATTGTTATTTATAATAATATACATATTAATAAAAAGCTGTTTGCTTATTTAATGCACAATAAATGAACATTATTGTTATTATTAACAGATCTTAATGAAAAGTTGTTATTTATTTGTTCTTATTAATAATAATAGGTATTAAGAAAAAAGTATAGGCATTAAAGAAAATATATGAACAACATTTTCATTATTATTAACAATAATAAAAACATTACAAGAAGAAGACGAAGAAGAAGAAGAAGAAAAAGAAGAAAAAGAAGAAGAAGAATTATTATTATTATTATTAACAACAACAGGTATTAATACATTTTTTTTGCTTATTTTAATATACAAACACAAGATTATTATTATCATTAACAATGATAAAAACAACCATAATATTATTGTTGCTATTGTTATTATCATTATCATTATTATTATAGTTGTTGTTTTTATTCTTCTTATTAACACATTAAGAAAAAGTTGTTTGCTTATTTGACACAATGTACATTTTAAAAGTGCTATATAAACAAACATGAATTGAATTATTTTAATATACAATTAATAAATAATAATAATAATAATAATAATAGTAACAATTTAAGTTTGTTTTCGTGCATTTACACGGGGCTTTGGCGTCAACGCTTGAGCGAGGTCTATCTGTAGTTGGGGCTGAGGCGATCCTCATAGCAGTGTTAGCCAATGAAATTAGTTCGCAATCAGCTACTGTCTGAGCTGGGTTATTTGCATAAAGTGATCTGATTGCTGACGCTTCCGTTGGTGTTTGAGAAGTTGAGAAATTCCCAACTTCTGCAGTGAGCAGATGGATCCACAATACAGTTCGGCAATGTCAATGTGACGTCAAGGTCACCAATTCAAAGTGAAGGGGAATTTTTGGCGCTGACGCCCTGTGTAACTGGGGCGTTATGGTTAAGGTTAGGGCTAGGGTTAGAAGTAATACAAGAAACACATGCACACAGTATTGCATGTAAGAATATTATTATTTCTTTTCTTTTTGTACTAAACATTACACAAATAAAAGAGTTTATACTGATAAGAACAAACAATTGTTGTTGATATTGCTGCAATTTAGATGAACAGACAGACAGACATACATAAATGTATTGCCATGATTTCTTTAAATATCAACAAATATAAATAAATAATCATTATTAAAAGTAATTATCAGTCCTAAACTGAGATATTCACTATTAACTCTGCTTTATGTCTAAACACTGCTGGAGTTTTTTATAATTCGTATAATTTTGAGTGTCACACAGTCTCCTGATGTGACTGCGCTAAATTATGTTAAGCTAATACCCTAATTTAAATGTAATTTCCCAAACTTATTGAATAAAAAACGCGCATTGTGTAACGCTGTCATGATTAATGATGTCTGTTGTGTTGAAAAGTCATTTAAAAGAGCTTACACCAAGAACGCAAACATCTAATTGTCTGTTGTCCAACAATTAAACCACAGAAATCTGTTTCTCATATGGCCCATAATGGAGATTAAGAAGCCAAACCAGAACAAAACACAAGGAAAACCATTTGTCTCGCTACGGACGCCATACAATCCTCACTCCGTCTGCTGCTAATGAAACGTCTTTTTGAGACAAGACAAACGTCTGCTTCACTCATTGTACATTACTGTCAGCTTTACAGGGAAATCTATAAATCGCTCTACATGTAAAAGGCGTTTTAATGCAGACATCTGTGAAGACTCATGGGAAGATCTGCAGTAAAGTCACCTCCACATGAAGCTCGGTTAATCTTAGCCTGACGTCAGACTTAACCACATTTCAAGGATCTTCTGTCAATCAGATCATTCATGCGATTCGGGGTGTAAAAACAGCTGCGGGTCTCAAGGGTTGGCATGATACCAGCATTTCTGAAGCTCAAACAAGTTACTAAAATGCTCAATAGAAAATCAAGTAACATAAACTTAGCATTAATATCTTATTCAGACCTTATTTAATCTACTTAATCAATGAGTAAAATGCATGGAGCCACTCTCAGATTGACATTTGTCTAGAAATGAATGCCATAGAGCCAGGGACGGAGCAAGCTGAACTGCCGCTCTAGGCAGAGGACGATCACACCGCCCTCAACCCCAATGTGAAAATGAAAGTGACCGGTTATGAAAATCAAGTAAGATGTCGTGGACCTCTATTCTGCCGCCCCATGCGCAGATATAACAGAGGACGTGCGGGTGCTGAGGGAGGTGTCGCGGACGCCGCTCTCTGTATTCTGCCGCCCTATGCGCAAATATAACTGAGTGAGGACGTGTGGGTGCCGCGGACCTTTATTCTGCCGCCCTATGTGCAAATATAACTGAGGACACGCGGGTGCTAATGGAGGTGTCGCTGACGCCGCCCTCTCTATTCTGTCGCCCATGCGCGAATATAACTGAGGAAGCGGGGGTGAGGGAGGTGTCACGGACATAACTGAGGACGTGGGTGGTAAGGGAGGTGTCTCGGACGCCGCCCTCTCTATACTGCCGTCCTAGGCGGCGGCCTAGGTCGTCTCTATGGACTCGCCGGCCCTGCATATAGCCTTGAAATTTGGTACACTGGAAGACAGGTCTGTTAAGAACTAGAATCTACAACCATATTGAAATATCTGTAACATTTATAGAGTTAGAGGTCTGCAAACCTTGAAAAGGTGTATATTTGGCATTAATCAGAGAAAAATAATAGTCACATTTAGAACCCTATATTGCTTGAAATTAACAGTTTTTGCCACAAAAAAAAATGAAGGTGCCAAAAACACCAGGATTTCTTAAGTAAAAAGTTACTAAAGATGTTAAATAGAGAGTCAAGAAACATAAACTAGCCATTCAGATATTATTCAGACCCTACTCTGGTCTTAATCAATGCGTACAATGCATATGGAGCTGCACTCAGATTGACATATCACTAGAACTGAATACAATGGAGCCCTAAAATTTGGTACACTGGAAGAAAAGTCTGTTAAGAACTAGAATCTACAACCATACTGAAATATCTGTAACATTTCTAGAGTTAGAGGTCTGCAAACCTTGAAAAGGTGTATATTTGGCATTAATCAGAGAAAAATAATAGTCACATTTAGATCCCTATATTGCTTGAAATTAACAGTTTTTGCCACAATAAAATTAAGGTGCCAAAAACACCAGCATTTCTGAAGCAAAAAATTACTAAAGATGCTAAATAGAGAGTCAAGAAACATAAACTAGCTATTCAGATCTTATTCAGACCCTACTCGGGTCTTAAACAATGCGTAAAATGCACACAGAGCTGCACTCAGATTGACATATCGCAACAACTGAATACAATGGAGCCCTGAAATTTGGTACACTGGAAGAAATGTCTGTTAAGAACCAGAATCTACAACCATATTGAAATATCTGTAACATTTATAGAGTTAGAGGTCTGCAAACCGTGAAAAAGTGTATATTTGGCATTAATCAGAGAAAAATAATAGTCACATTTAGATCCCTATATTGCTTGAAATTAACAGTTTTTGCCACAAAAAAAAAAATGAAGGTGCCAAAAACACCAGGATTTCTGAAGTAAAAAGTTACTAAAGATGTTAAATAGAGAGTCAAGAAACATAAACTAGCCATTCAGATATTATTCAGACCCTACTCTGGTCCTAATCAATGCGTAAAATGCATATGGAGCTGCACTCAGATTGACATATCACTAGAACTGAATACAATGGAGCCCTAAAATTTGGTACACTGGAAGAAAAGTCTGTTAAGAAACAGAATCTACAACCATATTGAAATATCTATAACATTTATAGAGTTAGAGGTCTGCAAACCGTGAAAAAGTGTATATTTGGCATTAATCAGAGAAAAATAATAGTCACATTTAGTTCCCTATTTTGCTTGAAATTAACCATTTTTGCCACTAAAAAATTAAGGTGCCAAAAACACCAGCATTTCTGACGCTCAAAGAAGTTACTAAAGATGCTAAATAGAGAGTCAAGAAACATAAACTAGCTGTTCAGATCTTATTCAGACCCTACTCGGGTCCTAATCAATGCGTAAAATGCACACAGAGCTGCACTCAGATTGACATATCCCAACAACTGAATACAATGGAGCCCTGAAATTTGGTACACTGGAAGAAAAGTCTGTTAAGAACCAGAATCTACAACCATATTGAAATATCTGTAACATTTCCAGAGTTAAAGCTCTGCAAACATTGAAAATGTACATTTTTTTTTACATTAATTGGAGTATGTTTCTTGCAGCTGTTTTGATGAAAGTAAAACGTGACAAGTTTCAATATTATTAATCTTCCAGACATTCATTTTTTAATAAAAAGTACTAGCTTCATGTACAGTGATTATTTGCATTTTAAACAACAAAATGTTTACAACTTGAACATTGAGATCCCAATATCTCTTGAAATCAGAAATAGTAAGTATTAAAATTATTAAAAACTAAATAAATAGTAAGTATTAAAAACTAAAATGCTACAAAAACATTTAAGAACCATCATTAAAAAGGAAAATTAGATTTCATTTCGCATTTAGATTTCTATTTCTCTCAAAAACAATAATAAAATTAGGATTTCAATGAGTCTAATGTTCCTGGAAGTAACTTCTTGGATAATGCATGGTTATCAATGAGCAATGTAGTCATGTATTATAATGAATGAGCAGATTTTCTTACCGAAAGCAGTGTTGCGATTGGCGAGGTTGGAGTAGGCGTTTCCGGAGGGCGAGGAGGTGGCGGGGCTAGACAGAGGGCTGTAGGATGACGGGTCTGCCTGATAGCTGTGACTGGAGCCGATGCCAAATGGAGACGATTGAGCCTTATTAGACTGAGCGGGAATCTGCTGCTGAAGGAACGACAAGAGACATGAAGAGATATAACACATAGATCTAACAGAGACCATATTAGACCTATTAGGCTAAACTCCAGATCCACAGCTTCAGTCTATATGTGTATGTATATATATATATAATTAAATTGAAGCTAATGGAGAAGAGGGATGTAGGAGGAATCGCTCTCACCTGGCCGGAAAATGGAGGTCTGTTCCCGCTCCAGGACACCTGTCCCGTATTGATCTGCCTGGAAATCTGACTGAGGTTCTGTCCAGCTGAACCTGCTGTGGACTGGATGTCATTCACACCCGGGACGTGGATCACAGAAGAGCTGAAACACATTAAGAGAGCAAATTCAAGGCTTTTACACACCACACACACATTTCTGACACAATCAAATGTTAAACGATTAGAAAAAAAATTATGGGAAACGTTTTCTGACTCGCTCCTCCAAAACACCCCAAAATGGCTCAATAATATTTGGTTCTGATGACTTTGCGGGCCATAGGAGATGTTCACCTACACTTCCATGTTTATCAAACTACTCTTTTTCCAGGCTTGCTGTGTGCATTGGTGCATTATCATACTGATACAAGTCACCACCTTCAGGATACAATGTTTGGGTGTACATGGTCCACCAGAATTAGGGGTGTCAAAATTAATCGTTTCTTCGATGCACCGCGATGCAGACGCGGACAATTCGGTATCGGTGCAGTAATAATCATAACCGGTTATTACTGACGTCATTTACCTCATATGCGCTCTGTCGCGAGGGAGACAATCGCGAGTATTTACAACGCTCTAACTACTTAATACCCATGAACTGTGCACAATTTCACTGTGTGTGTTTGAGAATGAAAGTAGCCTACTCCATTTCTCTCTCTCTCTCTCTCTTTCTCTCTCTCCTCTCGCTCGCTCGCTCGCTCTCGCTCTGTCTCTCTCTCTTTCTCACACACACACAGTGGCCTATTTGACCTGCTGGCGTGGCTTTTCTTCTCCTCTCGGCTGTTTTACAGCGTTACTTTTGGATACAGAAACGAGCGCGTGTCTGCAGAGTTTTCTCCACCGTGTCTATCATACATTAGCTGTGAGATCGCCGCTGCCGCCTGCTGCTTATCATTCATCTGAAGAGCGCAGCGCGCAAGAGCCAATCGCAACCGTTTTTGTTGAGGGTGTAACCAATCAAAGGGGTTAAAGAGAACTAGACAAGGATCAGAAATTGAGCTGGATATTTATATTTTATTTGTTTATATTATTTGCTAAATGCTAGTTTTTTTTTAAAGTTACAGTTTATATATCTGACTGTTTGTATTAAATGACACAATTGTATTACAAATAATAGCCTATATAAATATAAATATATTCATACATTTTAATACAAGAGCTGCTGCTGTGAAGAAAATATAAAAGCATCGTCAATGCACCGTGATGCACCGAAATATCGAATTGAACCGAATCGACGGCATGATAATCGTAACCGAACCAGACCGTGAGACTAGTGTAGCTTCACAGCTCTAACCAGAATAGTTTGGTAGTCTTTGGCAGTGACGTACTCATCTAACACAAGTATTGGACCTAGGGAATGCCATGATATTGCAGCCCAAACCATCGCTTTACTCTGGGCATGCAAGTCTGGGTGGTGAGCTTCTTTGGGGCTTCTCCACACGGTAACTCTCCCGGATGTAGGAAAGACAGTGAAGGTTGACTCATCAAAGAACAACACATTACATTGTCCACAGCCCAAGATTTCCACTGCTTGCACCACTGAAACTGACGTTTGCTATAGGCACGAGTGACCAAAGGTTTGGCCATAACAACCCGGCCATGTGTATTGACCCTGAGGACCTCCCGACTAACAGTTTTGGTGGAAACAGGGAAGTTGAGGAGCACATTTAATTCTGCAGTTAGGTGGGCAGCTGTGGTTTTATGTTTTTTGGATACAATGCATTTCACACAGCTTCCTCTTTTTCCACAGTTGCTCCTTTTGGATGTGATTTGACCTTCTAGGTGGCTTTCTGACATTACGCTGGATACCATGTCTCTTGATACATCACAAAGACTTGCTTGGTCACATATGCGCCAGCAAGATGCGCACCAACAACTTGTCCTCTTTTAAACTCTGAAATGTCCCCTATAATGTGGCATTTCCCTACGGAACAGACCTCTAGTACACCCAAACAGATTTCTTGTGGCGCGGGAATAAATTTCAGAATAAAACGCGACATCGGTCGGTACCAGGGCTTAACATTAACTTTTTTGACCACCAGCCACTGTGGCTAGTAGTTTTCCAACATTACTAGCCACTCGCCATTTTCACTAGCCACAATTTTATTGTTGAGAAAATATATTTTATACACATAAATATGACTTTGACATGCTAAAATTATTTCATTTAGAGTTTGCGTTATCTCAACATGTCTCCTCGTTCATTTAACTTTTTGTGTGTCATGTATGAGCTTGCTCAATAATCATGAGCAAATGGGTCAGGGTTTCATATATTACAATTAGTTTTCATAATTTTCAGAGCCCAAAATGGAAGGATTTACCCAATTTATCTCTGACCACACCATAAATAAACAGTTAATAATTTCTTAGCCACAAATTTTAAATGTGTGAAAACATGCAAAATATAGCTAAATACTGTACTTTTTATTTAACAAAACATATGCACAGTCGTGTATTCTGGCTAAAGGTCAGATCACCAGTTAACTACACATAAATGGGGAGTTATTCTCCCATTAAAGCATTGTTATTGTAAAAAAATAATAATTTAAACCATATTAATGCAAAAGAAAGCAGGTAAAAACATACTGTGTGATAATGAAAGGATGATCACACACGCATGGTTAATGATAGACCCATAAATTAGCTTTTCAAAGAATGGTTAAACCGAAAGCAACTGGCGCTGCTTACAATAAGTCAACTCTGGAACTCTTGAAAGCAGCAGGACTGTAGCCTGTAGGTGCACGTTCCTCCGTTTTTGTTTAGTCTATTTGAAAGAGAATCGATCGCATCAGTTGTGTTTCTAGACACAGTTGCTTCACAAAAGGAAACGGGAGCGCGCACGCCTTATAAACAGTCGCGCGCATCACCTCAGCTGTTAGCGCGAGTGATTATCCTCTCATTCAGTTCACCTGCTTTGCTCAAGCGAAGTTGCGAACGCAATTATTTTTGTCAGTCGTGTTGCTTCTCGATCGCCTGTGCATGCATATTGGACCATCCTTATTGTCGAACCCTGCTTTTAAGAATTATTATCTGGGAAAATTATTTTCAACCAGCCAAAGTGGGTAGTGGGAGTGTCTGTCTTACCCCCCACCGCCGAAATCTACCCGCATTTGGCGGGTGTTAATGTAAAGCCCTGGTAGGTACCCCTGGTGTGATTTGACCAGGAGCGGGCGGTCTAACACAATAGCACTCCTGAGAGATAGCTAGAGAGAGAGAGAGCATGCATGCATCTGCTGTTGTGCTGTGTGTCACTTGTTATAGGTTGTCTGGACTCTGTAGCATCCAGCAAGGGTTTTTTTAGGAGACATATTTAATCGCTATACATTTGACTTTCTTCCTTGGTCCAATATGTACCTGCTGTGTGTATAGAAATAATGCTGATATGATATATGGAACACAATCGGTAGTTGGCAAATATATTGAGTAGATATGTTTGTAAATTTGACTTTGAAAGAGTTAGGGCCTCACCAACCACAAACCTCACCAAACGTCAGTTTAAGGTAGCACTCATGTCTCAACAAAAAGAGGCAAACAAAACTGACATTTAGCCTGCAATCCTTGCACAACCTACGCATTTATCTGTTATCTCTCTCTCTTTTGGTAGTGCCTAATTTAAATGTGAGATTTTGGAAACCAGATCTAAATTTAGCGAGAACGGTCGGGTTGTGTAGAAAACGGGGAGGGTCGGGCAGCGGGTGAACAAAGGATGAATATACAGTGGGAGCGGTCGGGTGTGGAATAAAACCTGACGGGATCGGGACTAAAAATTCAGTCCCGCGCAGATTTTGAATGTGTACCTGAAGCTCTTTCCGGAGTGTCCTGGCTGAAACGGGCTGCCCTGAGAATACAACTGCTGCCCGCCAGAGGTGGATGAGGGAACCATCATCTTCTTTTCAGCTGAACACACATAAAAACACACAAAACATCATCATCGAGAAGCTCAAATATGACAGAGAAACATCACATTACAGCTTTATCTTTGGGATCACACAGAGGAGACAATAAATTTGTAAAATAAACTAATTTTACAAATACTACAATCTACATGATTTGACAAGAATAAAGAAAAAAATAGAGGACGTATATACAGTTAGGTCCATAAATATTGGGAAAATACTGGCATAATGAGGGAATAACACACACCCGACCATCGAACAGCTTAGAAGCCAACTGTCCCGTTACTTTTGGCCCCTTAACAAGTAAGAGGCACATATGCAAACTGTTGCAATTCCTACATCGTTCACCTGTTTTGGATGTAAATCCCCTCAAAGTAAAGCTGACAGACTGCAGTTAAAGCACATCTTGTTCGTTTCATTTCAAATCTATTGTGTTGGTGTATAGAGCCTAAAATGTTAGAATTTTGTCAATGTCCCAATATTTATGGACCTAACTGTATATAAAATTCAATGTTGTTTCTTTTGCAAATGTAATAAAATAATTCAATTTTTCAGTGGAATAATAAAACTGCATATAAAATTACAGACTTATAATTATTATTTATTATTATTATTATTATTATTATTATTATAATTTTACAGCTTGAATTGCTGTTCAAGTTTTACATAGAAAAATTCGTCACATATACAGTTAAAGTTAAAATTAATTGCCACCCTTTGATTTGTTTTTCTTTTTTAAATATTTCCCAAATGATGTTTAACAGAGCAAAGAAATTTTCACAGTATGTCTGATAATGTTTTTTTCTTCTGGAGAAAGTCTTATTTGTTTTATTTTGGCTAGAATAAAAGCAGTTATTAATTTTTTAAACACAATTTTAAGGACAAAATTATTAGCCCCTTTAAGCTAAATTTTTTCGATAGTCTACAAAACAAACCATCGTTATACATTAACTTGCCTAATTCCCATAACCTGCCTAGTTAACCTAATTAGCCTAGTTAAGCCTTTAAATGTCACTTTAAGCTGTATAGAAGTGTCTTGAAAAATGTGTAGTCAAAAACTGTCATCATGGCAAAGATAAAATAAATCAGTTATTAGAGATGAGTTATTAAAACTATTAGTTGGCTATTTTGGCTCTCTGTTAAACAGAAATTGGGGAAAAAATAAACAGGGGTCTTTTTGGGCAGTGATTTATAGATTTGCATAGGTTTAAAAAATATTGCACAAAAACATATATTTATTTTATTAGCATTATTATTGTAAACAATATAGAGCCCAAACTACTGAGGAATAAGCCTATAACTTGCAAACACTGACACTGAATCAGTGCATAATCAGAAACAACAGACTTTTACAAGCTAGAAACCCTCAGAAGCTCAATCTGACCTATTTTAGTTGGAATTTCCTTGCAAACTCTTTGTAATAGCAATCAAATGTACCAAACATACAGTGTTTACAGTGTACATCATGCAGGAATGGTATCTGTGAGACTTTAACTGAATTAGCTGAAACTCCAGTGAATTGCATGTTTAATTTGGGCTCTAGCTCATACATGTAGAGATGCCGGTGTAGATGTCGCTGAATCGTGGGTCTCTCTCCTGTGAAAACAGAGATTCAGTCTTGTCGATGGTTTTGCCGGATTCATGAACACCGGCTGAAACACCGGACACGGGAACCTGCAAGATCAGTAAACACTGTCAGTAAAAATTATGATGATACATGCAAAATTACACATTTAGCAAACAAATAAATAAAGCCACATTTCTCTTCATGTAAGAAGCCTAAATTACATTTTAAGTAAAATATTAAGCAGCTTTTAAATATTTAATATCATCAGAAATGTATCTTGATATATCCGAACTTTAATTAATTTCTTTTCCTTTCAGTTAGTGCAAATTTCAGCAGCCAGAGTTCTTACCAGGTCTAAAAAATATGATCATATCACCCCAATTGTATCCTCTTTAAGATCTCAAAACTCAGGGCTTCTGGTAGGACCCAGGATAGCCAAGTCTACTAAAGGAGGTCGAGCCTTCTCATTTATGGCCCCCTAAACTCTGGAATAGCCTTCCTGATAATGTCCGAGGCTCAGACATACTCTCTCAGTTTAAAACTGGATTAAAGACCTATCTTTTAAGTAAAGCATGCACACAATAACAACAATAATAATAACAACAACAATGCAAAACGTTTGTCATCAATATTTCACAGTACTTTTAATTATTTTAATAAAAAGTTCAGCTTATTATTTATAAAACTAATTTTAAATATATTAAAAAAAATATATTGTAATAATTTTCTACAATATTCAGGTTTTTACTGTTGTAAATTCAGCCTCGATGAACATAAGTGACCCTAAAATACATAAATAAATAAAATGTTTAGCATTAACTAAAACCAAAGCATATTTTTTTCTTACATACGTTCAGCAAACTACCAACATGAAGCTAATAAATGCTAAATAAAATAAGATTCACTGTCATCACAAACCCGAACGTACAACAACGGCCCGAAAAAAAGTATAAAATAGCTATGATGATGATGATGATAATAATAATAATAATTATTAATATTAAAACATTAATATTAACAATAATATATTACAATAAACATTACTTTTAAAATGATAATAATAATAATAATAACAATAATAATACAAAAATGTAATTACAAATAATAGTATTAATCATAACAAATGTAAAAAAAAGAATTACAAATCTAAAATAGCTACAATAATATTCTACAATATTCATGTTTTTACTGTTGTAAATTCAGCCTCGATGAACATAAGAGACCCTAAAATAAATAAATAAATAAAATGTTTAGCATTAACTAAAACCAAAGCATATTTTTTCTTACATACATTTAGCAAACTTCCAACATGAAGCTAATAAATGCTAAATAAAATAAGATTCAAATTCATCACAAACCCGAACGTACAACAACGGCCTGAAAAAAAGTCCCAGACAGGCGTTAAACTCTGACACAGATGAACACGCTCTGCTTCGTCCCATGTGTACAGAGTTATTAATCCTCTCTGCTTTATTAAGACTGACTCCAGTGACCCCGTTAATATAAACAGCGTATGATATAACATAACATTATCACCTATGACTCAAAGCAAATCTGTGTCAGGCTGTAAAAAGCTGTTCAGCAATGAGGCCAAATTCTATAATATCTGTGTGACTTCATCTCGCAGTTATGTCCTATTTTTACACACACACATACGCACACACAGTTAACACTTTACAGACCGTTATGACAACAACAATGCAGTTTCTCCACTGCCTTAATCAGTCATTTATTTACTTATGTAAATGTGTGTAAACATTTAAAATGGCTTTTGCTGCTTGTTCAACTTACTTATTCAAAATGAGTTGAAACCGCACAATTCTCAAGATGTTTTGGGACACTTTTTTATGTCCAATACACTTAAATATGTAATTTTGATAAGTTTGCAAATGTAAATTTGTGTTGGGACCATACCTGCCAACATTTGCCTCTAAAATCTAGGAGAACGGGGAGGCGGGGGGGTCAAGGGGTGCTTTGATAACTGAATAACACAGCTGAGAACCGGGTAAGTAACTGTACTATGCACTGGGTTTTGGGCGGCCGCTGCGATCGGATACTAATGTGACAGTCGTGAGGTTTGGTTAACCAGTGTCCACTAGATGGAGGTGTTCCATGATCTGGTATTTTTCTGGAGTTTTGAACAGGTGCGGTGTTTTGCCGTGATTGACGTTTGGACCAGGTGTGGAGTGTTACTTGTGATGTGCGTTTGGATAAAAACCGAGAGAACAGGACTGCGGGTGTTCATCCTCCCCTCTTCAGTTTTGGAGTTTTGTTGTTTTCTTTTATTTATATTCATGTATCATTTCACTTAATTTTTGATTAAAGGTTCAGGACATCCCGGAGAACTTTTTTTTTAATATTAACAGATGTGTGTGTGTTGAGCATCAGTTAAGACAATGTTATCACCTGTCAGCTTTAATTGTGGGGAAAACTGGATAATTTTGAGCTTTTGTCAGCTAATTTCAGCTTCCGGGTTTGAAATGATTTTTGGGGTGGGATCAAAATCGGCGACGTAGCGCAGAACTGCAAGTGCAATGATGACGCGTCGGTTTCTCATTATTATTCATAGCGGAGTTTTCTTATCCTATGAGAAGAGCCGGCTGCTTAATTATTCATGAGACCTGCTAGAGTCAAGCCCGAGCTGTGAGACACGTCACGGACCCACGGCACGGGCACACAGTATTTAGCCGTTCATGAAGGCTCATATGCGTTTGTTTCCATGATCCACGGGGTTTGTTGCATGTTTTCCCCCGCGATCTTGTCAGGGCCGATCATACAGCAAAGCTGTGTGTGTGCTGCAAGCATTTTTGTCGGGAGAGCAGCACGAGAATTAGAGAATGGCGGACGCTGTCTTTCATCAGGAGTTCGTTCACATTCAGACACATCACTGTGCTGCTGTGTTTGCCTAAATCCTCCAGATTACCAGCAGGGTTAATGGTTAAAATAGACAGGTCAGGAGACCTGCTGCACTGAGTCTGCTGGATACGAGGATTGAGGGAGAAGTCCTCATTTATAGGGTTTACATGAACACACTTATCTTTACAATGATATAAATTGTTGTTGTCTGTATATGAAATTACGAATAACAAATGTAGCAGGGCATTAAATCACTGTTCATTTCTTTGCATTTTAACTTTGTGAATTATAAACTCATGCGTCTCCTCACGGTTTGTGTCTCATTTTGTGAGCTAACTGACATCAACAGTTGTTCGCTCCCCTTCTCCCCTGCTGGCCACGCCCACTCCTGCCCGATGCTCGCGGAGCTCCACGCCCATTAATCATGCATCTTTTGAAAAAATTCTGAAGTAGACTTAAACCGAAAGTGGGGGGTGTCATGGCCCTTTAAATATATTTAAGTTGATTTGATTTTCTGGTTTGGATCTTTATTTGGTTTTGATGCTACTTTCTTGAGCCAGGAGGTTGTAACACTAAACAGTACCAAAGCTGGCGACCCAGGGATGTTACAGATTGTACCAAAAAGCTAAGGACCGGGGGGATGAGGGGTGTAAAATTATGGGAGTTTTCCGGGAGAAATAACAAAATGGGAGGGTGGCGGGAGATGGATCTAAAATACAGGAGACTCCTGTTAAAAACGGGAGTGCTGATAGGTATGATTGGGACAACAAGAAGAAACTGTGTGGAAGCCTGCATTTTTTTAGTGCAGGGCCAGATAGTATCTGCAGACATTTTACACTCGAGAAAATGATGTTTGCCCTTTGTACAAACTACTTTTTGAATCAATTCCTGAGCTTTTTTAGGGACAACTTAATTTTTTATGTTCACTTAAACTCATTAATACTAATAATTTAATTTAATTCCTTCATGTATGTAAATTTACAACATTTGTATTTTCATTTTAGATATATTATCGAATAACATGCATAGGGTTTAAGTACAACACAGTTTGTAACTTTTTTTATATAATAATATAGTATTTTGATTTGAATATGTTTTAGTTTATCTTTTTCAAAATAACTTAAATGATTTAAGCAAAGAGTTAAAAATTAAAGAGGATCTGAATACTTTCCGTACCCACTATATATGTCAGGGGTGTCCAAAGTCGGTCATGGAGGGCCGGTGTCCTCCTGACTTTAGCTCCAATTTGTTTCAACACACCTGCCTGGACGTTTCTAGTATACAGAGCTTGATTAGCTTGTTCAGGTGTGTTTGATTAGGGTTGGAGCTAAACTCTCCAGGACACCGGCCCTCCAGGACAGAGTATGGACACCCCTGGTATATGTGATATAAATATAAATAAACATTTTCTTTAAGATATGCATGTATGTGTGTATTCATATATGTTTAGAGTACACACACATATATTATGTCAAAACAAACTTTTATTTTGTATGTAATTAATCAAAGTAAATTATATAAGTGATGTAAAGATGACAAACTTCTGAGTGAAACTTAATAAAGCACTTCAGGTTAACTCCATTAAGTCTTCTGAACTATTAAAAAGCACGTCTAGAGGATTCATTTATCCTCTGGGATCTTGATTGGCTGATTTTCATCTTGCAGTATAAATGTTAAACAGGCTGAGCTTTGACATTGGTTTAAGAAGGATGTGCAAATGCAGTAAAGGAGCATGAATTAAACCTGCTCCATGAGCTAAACAGGGCAATAATGCACCTGTGAGGTCAGCTGAGGAAATGACGGTGTGTGTTTATGAGGAAAAAGTGTGTTTTTACCATAGACTGTAAAAAATATGGACGTAGTGTCCGTGACGTCACCCATAGGTTTCTGAAGAGCGCAAATGAAGCTTACTGTAGGCGTGGTCAGCCGTCGCCATCTTGGAAGTGCGTCATTCCCGGATACTCGAAAATGGGCAGAGGCGGATCTTAGGCGGAGTTAAGATGACTGTTTGCTGAAACCATAGAGACCATCCCACCACCCGCGACATTTGAATCATTTGAACATCTCAGCGTACTATCGAGGTAAATTAACCTGAAACTACACAACAAAACTTAAAATAATAAATGTTGTTGATATTATTATGGCTCTCTGTGGCAAGCCGTTTTGACTTATTCTTAGGATATGCTTTATTGATTTCAACATTCAGCATTCATTATATTTCTTTCGTTTGAAATAACTGAATTGTTGATATCAACTATTTAATTGTTAACATCAAAAAGTATTCTTTATATAAAATTCTTAAATTAAATATTTTTTATATCAACAATTAACAGTTGTATGTTCAATGTTGGCAGTTGATATTGTTTACTGGTTGAAATGTGATAAGTAATGCTAGTAAAATGTGACTTGGGTTTATTTACTAACACAATAATGTATTTATTAATAATAGTTCAACATTTAGTAATCCATTTAATTTGAGCTTGTTAACATTATCTAAAGTATTGTGAGTATAACATTTATATTGGAACAAAAGTATTAGTTAATATTAATACACACACACACACACACACACACACACACACACACACATCTCTCCCGCGATTTATTCAGAAATTTACTCCCACACCGTAAGAAATCTGGCCGGCTCCCGCGGAACAGCAGTTATACCCGATAGGTCCCGAGTCCGACAGGTACATTTTGATTGACAGCTTTATACAGCCCAAACCCGGTCACAGCCTACATTAAAATGTGCTCATGCACACAGCTCTAATGCATTTTTTTTTAAGAATGAGTCATTTATATGTTTTAACATCATTTATTCGTAACAAGCGTAGACTATAGGCCACTTGAAAGTTGGAACAAAGAAATAAAATAAGTCCTACAGCTGTAACATCGTAACATCTCAGCACTCTATAGGTCTAGGTACACTTAGCCTTTAAATTAGCCTACACACCAATGAAAAGTAAACTTGCTTAACAAATCAAATTAAAATAAACTCTAAATGATGACGGGTATTTTGGCAATAACGAAATTAAGATAAAGGCTGTGCAAGTTGTTTCTCCACTTCTCTTCACAATCTGGCATTAAGGCGGCGGTGAAGCTGAATAATAAAAGAATAATGCCACCATTAGCCTGTATACTCTGTCTACATTATGATTATATGGTTTAATTAATATTTATTTATAATTTAAAAACCCTTTACGCACCAAGATTAGGCTACGTGTGTTTGTGGAGGAACATTATTAAATCCACTGGCTTAGCGCAGTCTCTCACTCATGGTGCGTCCAGCAGCTGAACACCCTTTCCTGCGGCTACAGGTCGAGATGCAGAGTTCTGATCCGGCTGATTTTGCAAGTTTTTGGTAGGATTGTTTGTTCATCTTCTACGGAAGCGTAGAGCTGCCACCCAGGTAAAAAAAAGAGCTTTATCACGTTTGTACAATATACTTTTCACGTTCTTACAATATAATATCACGTTTGTACAATATAATATCACGTTTGTACAATATACTTTTCACGTTCTTACAATATAATATCACGTTTGTACAATATAATATCACGTTCTTACAATATAATATCACGTTTGTACAATATAATATCACGTTCTTACAATATAATATCACGTTTGTACAATATAATATCACGTTCTTACAATATAATATCACGTTTGTACAATATAATATCACGTTTGTACAATATAATTTTACGTTTGTACAATATACTTTTCACGTTCTTACAATATAATATCACGTTTGTACAATATAATATCACGTTCTTACAATATAATATCACGTTTGTACAATATAATATCACGTTTGTACAATATAATTTTACGTTTGTACAATATACTTTTCACGTTCTTACAATATAGTATCACGTTTGTACAATATAATATCACGTTCTTACAATATAATATCACGTTTGTACAATATAATATCACGTTTGTACAATATACTTTTCACGTTCTTACAATATAGTATCACGTTTGTACAATATAATATCACGTTCTTACAATATAATATCACGTTTGTACAATATAATATCACGTTTGTACAATATAATATCACGTTTGTACAATATAATATCACGTTTGTACAATATAATTTTACGTTTGTACAATATACTTTTCACGTTCTTACAATATAGTATCACGTTTGTACAATATAATATCACGTTCTTACAATATAATATCACGTTTGTACAATATAATATCACGTTTGTACAATATACTTTTCACGTTCTTACAATATAGTATCACGTTTGTACAATATAATATCACGTTCTTACAATATAATATCACGTTTGTACAATATAATATCACGTTTGTACAATATAATATCACGTTCTTACAATATAATATCACGTTTGTACAATATAATATCACGTTCTTACAATATAATATCACGTTTGTACAATATAATATCACGTTTGTACAATATAATTTTACGTTTGTACAATATACTTTTCACGTTCTTACAATATAATATCACGTTTGTACAATATAATATCACGTTCTTACAATATAATATCACGTTTGTACAATATAATATCACGTTTGTACAATATAATTTTACGTTTGTACAATATACTTTTCACGTTCTTACAATATAGTATCACGTTTGTACAATATAATATCACGTTCTTACAATATAATATCACGTTTGTACAATATAATATCACGTTTGTACAATATACTTTTCACGTTCTTACAATATAGTATCACGTTTGTACAATATAATATCACGTTCTTACAATATAATATCACGTTTGTACAATATAATATCACGTTTGTACAATATAATATCACGTTTGTACAATATACTTTTCACGTTCTTACAATATAGTATCACGTTTGTACAATATAATATCACGTTCTTACAATATAATATCACGTTTGTACAATATAATATCACGTTTGTACAATATACTTTTCACGTTCTTACAATATAATATCACGTTTGTACAATATAATATCACGTTTGTACAATATACTTTTCACGTTCCTACAATATAATATCACGTTTGTACAATATAATATCACGTTTGTACAATATTAGTAATCATTAAGCCAACTTTATTTTTGAAAAGCAGGCGCATATTACCGTTATCGTTTCAGATATCTTCTGGTTTAAGCCTGCAGCTAACATTACTCACAATATGAAGGATTTAATCCAGTAAATTTTAAAATAAAGTTCTAAATAATTAATTATTTAAGACATCATTGCATGCATTTTTGTTTAACATTGTACTAGAATATCACTCACCGGAAAAAATGGAGACCCGTCTTGGACGGTCTGTTAGTACAATTAACTGCACAACAAGCCATATTATTTAATAAATGTAAGAAATAAAACCAACAAATTGAACAGACTGCATAAAACCATGTACAACTAAAGCACAAACACTGCAGAAGCCATATTCATTAGACGGAATTAGCAGACGTGACGCGACCACGCGGGCTAGCTGCAGCTGACAAACTGTCAATCACGGCTGTCACTCAAGTGACCACTCCCTTAATTATGCAAAAGAAAAAATCATTAATATAAACCAAACGAATAAGTTATAAAAAAATTCACCCCCCTCAGAGTTGTCATGAAGGGTAACGCTAGCTATATGCACTAAAACCATCAAATGTACCAGGCTTTAAACATGTTTTTATCAGCTGTAAAAAAGGCCAATTTCCCATTGCATTCAGAAATGACCTGCACTTCCTGGAGCCAGCCCCCCAAGGCGAGTCGATGAATTGCAGTTTTAGTTACTTCCGTATTGGCTTCACGAGGGAGAGCGGGATGTTGCCGCTTGGTTTTTACGCACCTGCGACAGGTCATACGCAGTGAGTCCGTCTCTCTGGTGAACCTCCAGCTCGGCCTGCTGTTGCTGCTGGAGCTGCCTGCATGAACAAAACACACACATTAACACCTGCTGTCAGATTACACACACCACATATCTATACGCTGATTCAGTTTAGAACAGATGAGCCATATGCAAAACACTCCAAAGTGTATGCTTTAGCTTACATTTATTTGAGCCAAAATCACTTATTGGGATGTATGTAAAAAGTTTTGTTAAACTAATGCTCATGAAGGAAAAATAAAAATTAATAAATATTATTATGAAGTTCAATAACAACAAAAACAACAACAGAAAAATTTAAATTTAAATAATAATTAAAAATATTTAGATTTTTAAAATAAATTTTTATTAATACAGACTACAAAATATAAACAGACAATTACTATGGTTTATATAAAATACTACTCAAAGACATAACAATAAATTAAATGTTAAATTAAATAATTATATTACATATTACATTAATATCAAAACGCCAATATCATTAATAATCATAAATGTCATTTCAAATAATATTAATAATAATAATTTGTTCACAATAATTTTTTTACTTTTGTTATTGTTATTAAATTTACAAATATAAAATAATCATTAATATTATGATGATGATGATGATGATTATAAATGAAATATTAACAACATTTAAAATTGTAAAATGATTTTTAATGAATATAATTAAACAAATATTGCAATAATACAAATATTACTAATAAATGTAAGATATATTACATTAAATGTTAATATTAAAATGCTTAATAATAATAATAATAATAATAATGACCATTAATACATGTAATTACAAATATTAATTGTAATAATCATAACAAGTAAGAAAATCCATTTTTTACACAAAATAGCTATTATGATGATGATACTAGTATAATGATAATAATAATAATAATAATAATAAATAATAATAATAAAAATAATAAATTTAAACAAAAAACATGAATATTCACAACAATATATTACATTAAAAGTTCCTATTAAATTATGATAATAATAATAATAATAATAATAATAATAATAATAAATATTATTAAAATAATCATAACAAATGTAAGAAAATATAATTACTGCAAGTATAAAATAGCTATGATGATGATGATAATAATAATAAATATTAATATTTATATTAATATTAAAACATTAATATTAACAATAATATATTACAATAAACATTACTATTAAAATAATAATAATAATAATAATACAAAAATGTAATTACAAATAATAGTATTAATCATAACACATGTAAAAAAGAATTACAAATATAAAATAGCTACTGAGAATGATATTATTATTATTATTAGTTTAAATAAAAACATTAATATTAAGAACAATATATTACATTAAATGTTACTATTAAAATAATAATAATAAGGATACTAATTACAAATATTAATATTAATAATCTATAGAATTACTATTACAAACATAAATAGGGATTATGAAGGTATTAATAATAATAACAGTAATAGTAGTAGCAACAACAATAATAATAAAAACATCATTAGTAACAACAACAACAACAACAACAATAACAATACTACTACTACTACTACTACTACTACTACTACTAATAATAATAATAATAATAATGTTAATAATAATAACAGTAACAACTACAACAACAATAATAATAAAAACATCATTAGTAACAACAACAACAACAACAACAATAACAATACTACTACTACTACTACTATTAATAATAATAATAATAATAATGTTAATAATAATAACAGTAACAACTACAACAACAATAATAATAAATGTAAGTAAATATAATTATTGTAACATTGTAAATATAAAACAGCTATTATTATTATTATTATATTCAATATTAATACTTATATATTAACAGTAATCATGCTTTTGAGCTGAACTGAAATTCCCTTCAGAGAAGCAAAGCTCTTTCACTATCAAACCTGAGCTTCAAATATACCTGCAAATGAAAAAGGAGGCGCTTTCCTTATCTGAAGCGAAGCATATAACCTCAAATAAAAGAAAGAAAAAACCCTATTAAATCAAGAGCTGGTGGGAAATTGCCCATGAAAGCACACATGGAGGCAGACATTAGTGCTCTGAAATGCGCGCACACACACACACACACATATTCTGGGATCAGACGAGGCCACCTGGACCAGCAGAGGAATGAGATGGATTAAACCCAAAACACTGAACTGTGCTTGAACTGAGAGGACAGAAAGAGCGAAGGGGGAAAAAAAAAAAGCAAAACAGGGCGAAAAACATCCAAGCGTCCGTCCAAGTTTCCAGAGGAAGCCCAACTCTCCCTCTGCAATCAATGTAATACCGCTCTGAATATGAAGGAGGAATTATTTCCAGGCAGAGGAAATAATCATGTGACCATAATCTGATTTGTGTCACCTGTGCATGAGCGGACTTTATTTTGTATTATTAATCAGTCCCTTGGTGAGAGATATTGAACGATGGACATCTAATAACAATAGTAATAGTAACAGACAGAATGATGGATTGGATCAGAGATGCCCAAACTAGGGCCTTTGGGTCAAAGTTGGCCCATGGTAACCTTTAGGGCAGTGGTTCTCAAACTGTAGTACATGTACCACTAGTGGTACGCGGGCTTACTTCTAGTGGTACGCAGAGGAATCACTGAGTAATGAATTTGATGCATACAATAACACCAATGTTATCAGCATTTGACTGTTCTCTAAAGCCTACGATCAAAGCGCTGTGCATAAAATGTTTCCTTTAGTGCATCGCGTCATCCGCTGCTAAAAATCGATTTAATTGGCGCAAAACTAGGTGCGTGGTGCTTGCAGAGCAGATACTTGCTAGAGCAGTGGTCTCAAACCCTCGGGCCACAGTCACCAGTCTATAGATCAATTGGTACCAGGTCGCACAAATTTTTTTTTTTATATTAAAATATTATATTTTATATTATATTATTTTTAATAAAAAAAAATATTATTTCTGTTTTATTTATTATCCGAGTCTGAACAATTATTTATTTTGAAAAAAAAACTTTTATTTTGAAAATGACAGTATTTTCTTGTTATATCTTGGTCACTTGAGTGCCAAAATTTAACCCACAGGCTAGCAAAAGAGTAAGAACTGCAGCACAACACGCTTGCGTATTCAAGGTGTACCCAGTTGAAAACATCTTAGCTTTTTAGGATGCCGTACAACGAGTCACGTGACATGAACCGACTGATCAGCTTCATATTTTGTATGGAATATAATTTCGTTGAATGAATAGGTCTCTGCCTCCTTTTCGAACTCTTCAGTGCTTTAGCTGCTTAATTTGGTAGCCAACTACAGTACTTTATTTCAATACTGGTGATGATGGTGGTACTTGGAGAGACAATTTTTTTCTGAGGTGGTACTTGGTGAAAAAAAGTTCGAGAACCACTGCTTTAGGGCATGGCAACCCCCCACCTCACCTGAGAAGAAAGGGAGAAGTATAGGGAAGGTTTGGGCAAATCGGGCAAAATAGAAATGGTCAATTCTAATTTAATATAACTTTGTTTGCTTGTTTAATTGTTGAGCAACAAAAAATGTTACAAGAAATTAAATGTTAGAGTCAAATGTTCTGTTTTTAAGATTGTTAAAATGTAAATACTGTTACTTGATAGATAGCAGACAAAGCACAAGACATTGGCAGTGAACTCAATTGGGTTCTAAATAGGACTGTTTACGTTTTTTGTAAAAATATAAATAAGTTTATACTGATAATATTAATAAATTTGTAAGAATTTAATTTAAAAATGTATATAAACAACAGTTCTGTCTGATTCTCGAAGCAATATTCTGCACTCGTACAGCCTCGTCATCCTTGTGTATTACTCTGCCCACATAGAGTGACAGCAGATCAATAAACTCAGTACAGTTTGACAAATATTACAGCTGTTGGACAACATAATGTACTGTAGAGGCATTTTTAGGCGAGAATTAGTTGTTTAGATTGTAACTATGCAGTTTATTTATAAGGACAGTCCTTTTTTGAAATAATTATAATTTTGGAGATTCAGCTCATTGGCGGCTATCAGCCTGTCATGGTAAACACAGCAAAGACGGTTGATGTTCCGCCACAAGATGGCAACAGACCACATAATACATAAGTCCTTAGAGGAGAAAAACTGCATAAATTTCAACCTACAGCTGATTAAATCATTATAAAACAGGTAAATGACATTCTAAGTCGATCTCTCTTTGTATGCTGTAGTGCTGTATTTATTTTATTGTAATCTGGAAGTGTTTGCTTTGCTTTAGCTTTAAGGTTAATTATTGTGATCTCCTGATTCCAACAGAGAAATACTGGGAAATCTCTGCAGACTGATGGCATTTCATGCTGTTCAGCCTTAAAATCTTAAAATGAGAGCAAAATCAGCTGTTTTGTCTTCACTTTAGACATTACTCTAGAGAATCATTCAAATACTAGCACTAAAGTGGCATGTTTTTGAGCAATGGTTTCTGCTATTCTGACGGTCAGCTGTAGATGTGAATGAGCAGCGGAAGTAGCTCCTTGTAAAAAAGCATTTAAGGCACTTCGTGTTTGATTTTCTTTTTGATATACACGATTATGCCGTCGAACTGTTGGAGTAGTGTGATAAGGCTGTACATCATCACTGGTGAAACACTAAGGCACTCGGCCCTAATAAAATATTAATAAAATAGGCCCTAAAAATAGCAATTAACCAAGAAAACTTTAATGTAATACAGTTTTGTATATTTACCTTTGGCCTGCCAACCTCAATAAAGTTTGGTTTTTGGCCCTTCATAAGATAAAGTTTGGGCACCCCTGGATTAAAATTTTCTCCGGATGTTGGTAACAACCAAAAAAATCCATTCATACAAACAAAACAAATCTAATTAGTTTACAAATGAAGTTATGTGTAGTAAAATGACGCAGAAAAAAAATTATTGAACACATGAAGAAAGGGAGATGTAGAAGAGCAGTGAAAGCCCAGACAGCAGCTGAAATCTCAGTGTTCTTTAGCAATCCTCTGCCCTTCCTCAGTGTAAATTAATATTAGCTGCTTCAGTCCAACATCTACATTAGCAGGATAATGAAGATGAAACCAGAGTGGACATTTCAGCAAGACGATGATCCAAAACACAGCCAAGATAACTCTTTTAGAAAATTAAAATCAAGCTGTAGAATGGCCCAGCCAATCACTTGAGCTGAATCCAATAGAGAATACAAATTAAAGATCAGATTTGATATACATGCATGCATGACTTTATTCTCCACATGAAAGGCGTCTTTTAAGCTGCTGCAATGTTTGTATTGTTTGGGTCTTTACCAAAGTCTAGTTCAAAATGTCAAAAGGTCCTTTAGAAATATTTTTCATTCATTCATTCTCATTCGGCCAGAAAAAAAAACAATTGTTTAATGATTTTATTTCCATATAAATAAATAAATGTATGACAAAATCTAAACTGTGAAATGTGAGCAAACCATTACTTCCTTAATAATGATGCATATAATAACAGAACAAATTCAAAAACATAAAAATGAATGGCAAAACATTCCATTATCCGAGTTTCCACAAACTGATCTCTCACAATCAACTCAATGCAGCTCGAAATGTGAAGAGCGAATACATTTTCATCTGTGCATGGGGAAATCATGCGAAAGTGCAAATGTGTGATGCTGCTGACTGAGAGGAGTCTCTGAGGACAAGAGAGAGGCAGCAGATCCTTCACACACTCACTGTTGTCATCGTAACACAGAGGAGAGAGCGAGTGAATGACGCTAAACTGGACATGCAGAGAGAGACTGACTGATAGAAACGAGATGAGCAAAGACACACTGAGACTGAGACAGAACAACATGCATTGATTTCCTGAAGCTCAGCGGCTCCACTGAAAAATACAGAGAACGGAGTCTAGAGATACATCCCAAATCGCATCACTATTCTATGACATTTTGTAGTAAATGTAGTGTAATCACAGTGAAGAAAAAAGATTTTTGCACTCTGAATTATTTGTATGTGAATAGTCGTATTATAGTTGATCGGTAAAGACAGGTGATTTTTCCAGGACGAAGATCTGTGTTTTTAAAACAGTTTAAATGGCTCATTTATTGTTCAAAAAAGTTAAATAAATATGTTAATAAAATGTACTTTAATTAATTCAAAATTAAATAACAATAAAAAAGTAAAAAAAAGACACACAAACAAAAAAAATTATGCATAACAAACACATAAATATCTTGGTAATTTATGAATACATTTGTGTTTAATTGTGCAACTCAAATCAACCAATCAATCAATCAATCAATCAATCAATCAATCAATCAATCAATCAATCAAATATCATTTTAAATAAAACAAACACATAAACAAAACACAAAAAAACTAAACAAAACACAAAACAAATCACAGAAAAAAACAAAACAACAAAAAACAACAAAACAAAAATCAAAACACAAAAAAAACAAAACCAAGCAAAGCAAAGCAAAAAAAAAAAAGAAAAAAAAAAAGAAAAACATAAGCAAAGCAAAGCAAAACAAAACAAAACAAAAAACAATAGCTTGGTAATTTATGAATACTTTGTTTACTTGTGCAACTCAAAATAAAATCAATCAATCAATTAATCAAATCTTATTTTGATCAAGAAAAACACACAAACATAACAAAAAACAAAACTCAAAAAAAGAAAAAAAAAAAAAACAAACACAGATAAATATCTTGGTATTTACAAAATAAAATAAAAAAACACTTTAATAAATAAATCAATCAAATACAATAAAAAAGTAAAACGAACACAACCAAAATAAATGCAAACAAAACTAAATAAAACAAAATCACGCATGACAAACACAGAAATATCTTTGTAATGTGTGAATACTTTTTCTATTTAATTGTGCACCACAAACTAAAATAAATCAAACAATAAAATATAAAATTAAAAAAAGCAAAACAAAATAAATCTACAAAAATGCAAAAACTAAACAAAACCAAACAAAAACACACACAAAAAAACCAAACAAAACCAATAAAAAAAAAACACAGAACAAAAAAAAACAAAAAAATAAATAAAATAAAAACACAAAACCAAAGAACAAAATAAAATCAAATAAAATAAAATAAAACAACAACACAACACAAAACAAAATAACAAAATAAAATAAAACAAAACCAAACCAAAGAACAAAACAAAACAAAACACAACATGCTTGCAAACGCAATCAAACAACATGCTGGAAATATACGAGTATTATTGCATTGATTTATAATTAGTATAAATTGATATTAATAAGTACAGCATCTAAAACAAATCTAAAGCATGGCCAACAGCTATAAAACACAAGTAAACGGCACACTCAGTGTTTCAATGTTTGAGACAGTAAAACAGCTTAATATTAACAGAAGTACAGATGATGGAGATGTGTGCTGAAACTGGACCACACACTGAAACACGACTTTACTCTCCCTTTATTTAAATCTTTAAAACAAGACTGACTGGATCTCAATCTCTACTATAGATTGCATCTGGATCAGTCTCAGCAGACTTTGGCAAACCACTTTAGTTTTGGATCTGAAAAGTTTTCAATTTTGGAACTTTTTTTTTCCCCCACGCAAAACTGTATTTATGATTTCACTTGAGCCAAATTCCATGTGCATTTGTCTTTTTCTGCTGTGCACTCCTTAGCGCAGCAAAAGAACATCAGGTTGCAGTAATACATCAGCACTCATATTAAAGTATCAAATGCTATCTCTCTCTTTCGCTATAAAAAGAAAACTAATAAAAGATTCTTAAGGGAAAAAAGCATGTATTCAGCAGATTCTCTTTATCTGATCCGTGTGTCTGTCTGGCACCAGGAAGAAAACATCCAAAGTTTTGTTTCAGAATAGCTAATGATCTGTGTGTTTGTTGGGAGGATGTAAAAGCTCATGTTTTTCTGTCTGTAGACTAATATCTTGGTGTTGTTGTGGTGTGAAATTACGGTTAAATGAGGAAACACGAAGGGATCTATCTTAACAATATAGCACAAAGTATAAAGTGCATGATGCAAAAGCATTAAGAGCGTGTCTGAATACACCTTTGCTATATTAAAAGGGGTGGTCCACAGTGTATTTTTAAGGCTTGGTTGTGTTTATTGCAAAGCAATGTGCGCTCATGCATCACTTGTAAAAAAAATAACATTATTTTTTCATACATCTTTGATTATATATACAGCTACTCAGCTAACATGAAATCGACGTCATATGTTCTAGTTCCTCTAAAAGGCCCACCCTCAAGAGGCTATGATTGGTCAACTAACAATGTGCTGTGATTCACAAATTGGCTCCACGCCACGCCACTACAAGTGCGTGCATTGCGTTGTGTAAATACAGTCAGTCAGAGCAGCTGTTAGCAGCATTATCTGCTTGAATCAGACAGAAAAATTAAGAGCACACTACTGTACTTCACGCCTGCTCTCGGAAAGAAAATCTGACAAGTGTCTTTCACATATATTGGGGTTATAAGCGTGTGTAAGTAGTACAGAACATTGTCATATCTTTAGCGAGTTGGTCATTTGAGATGTAGAATGCAGGTAAAGCAGCCACATAGAGAGGCGGTGCAGCTCTTCCTGTTGTTTACATCCTTGTTTACATCCTCACCACAACATATCGTAATGCTAGAGACAATGCTTTTTATAGATCAATTGGTAACACTTTACAATAAGGTTCATTAGTTAATGCATAACATGAACTAATCATGAACAACACATGTACAGCATTTATTAATCATAATTGGACATTTACTAATGCATTATTAACATTCAAGTCCATGCTTGCTAACATTAGTTAATGCACCATGAGTTAACATGAACTAACAATGAACTACTGTATTTTCGTTAACTAACGTTAACTAACAGGAACAAATACTGTAGTAAATGTATTGTTCATTGTTTGTTCATGTTAGTAAATGCATTAATTAACATTAACTAATGAACCTTATTGTAAAGTGTGAGTGATCAATTTTAACAAATAAAAACACTTGCAGGTTGTGGCTCACAATCCACAGCTTCATCTGTTGGAGGAGTTTTTAGCCGTATCCAGCACTAAAATAGGAGAGATTCTGGAAGCTGTCCTTTGTCAAATGCTAGCTATATATATTTTTTATAATTTCCTAGAACATAACTAAAACGAAACTGTAAGCACTTCTGTTTTTGTCTCGTGTCGTTTGGAATCTTAAAAACAGAAACAGAAGAAGCTCTGTGGAAATAGCAGCGTTTGGACGGCATTTTAGGTTTCTCTGCTTTAAAATTACAGCGCCTCTGGCCACATCCCTTCGCTGCGCAGGGTGTGTGCGCATGGTGAATGTGTGTATTCTGAAGCATTTGTGATCTCACTAGGGTGTGTTTTGAGCATAACTTGCGTTAGACCAATCAGAGTCTCATCTCACATTCCCTTCAAAAGTCAGTTGCATCGCGCCATGGCGCATTTGCTATTTACATGACGGATTTTGTAAGTGGAAAAACAGAGAAAACTGTTAAAAAGACCAAACAAGCATCCTCCGTTCAGCCTCTTTACTTTACACCTTTACTTATGTGCACTAAGGAAACGATGTTGTACTCACTCCACTGAAGACATCCAGTAGCCTACGTATTTAATTTTATTTGTTAAGTGCAAAGATTTGTTTCAAAACTTTTTCTAAATTCAGTTCTAATTTCCAGAAAACTAATAAATTAACAATAATAACAACAACGATGTGTGCTCAAACAACTGAGTTATATCCAAACACACGTCCTATTCTTATGCCCCATATGGTGATGAAGACATCTCCAAAACCGACAGGTGGACAAATCTAAACTTGTTTTTATTATAACAAACAAAAATAAGCATATAATAAATAATACTGCTAATAATAATGACATTATACAAATGCAGATTGTCATGAATAAACTAAGGGTGCTTTCACATCTGTAGTTTGCTTCATTTGGTCCAGACCAAGGGTAATAAATGATACATTGTTGCATCTTCTGCCGTCTTTGGGTCGTTTTCACACCACACTGCTGGCTTTGGTCCGAACCAGTTGAAACGAACCAAAATGCAGTCATCTGACAAAATTCACATCTCTCATTGGCCAGATGTTGTTGAACATATTTCCTAAACTGCTTACTGATTGGTCAGAATTCACATGGGGGAAAACGCCAGTGAACTCCCGCAGGTAAACAAAACATTTTACTCTGGAGGGACGACTGCGCTTGCTGATTGTATCCCTGCTTTAGACAAACTATACATTACGAAAATTAAGCGCGGCCGCGGCTGGAAAACAGTGTTTAATGCATCGCTCGTCACTTCAGAAGGAGATGTGAATTAATTTAGCTAAACTGCGACATGGTCATCTTGCGGAAATATTACCAACGATCCATCAGGTAATTTTTTTCCCCCTCTCTCTCTCTGTTGGTAAAGCGCTGTCAACAAATATTTTTCCTCCATATCCCATAATGCACAGCACATCGGCCTACGGCAGCTGAATTAGTCCAAACGCGCAGTACTTTTTGCGGGTGGACCTGTTTTAGTACGGATCATATTCTCTCCACAAACAAACCGCTCCAGGGTTCGTTTGAAAGCGTACCGAGACCACCTCTTCGAGCAGCTTATTTGGTCCGCTTTTGGTGAGCACTCGAGTACGATTGCTGCATTCTCACCTGCCCAAACGAACCAAACCAAAAGGGGAAACAAACTCTAGTGCGATTTAATCTAACTAAATAAGGCAGGTGTGAAAGCACCCTATAAAAAGCCCCCAGAGATGAAAAGGCATGGAGGTAGTGGTTTTTATATTTATGTAGAAAGTAATAATTTTGTAACATTTTAATCCTTAATTTTTTTCACATGTCAAGATATTTGTGTGTTGCTCTACATCCTGTGTGTTTTAAGTAATATGTACGTGTTTGGACCTGCATAAGCGCAAAACTAACTCGCTCTGCACTGGACTTTAGAGCAGCTTTCAGTCAGTCAATGGTGCGATCTATTTCAGTTCCTCATAACAGCAACATGCCAACAATGTGCTTTAACATACCTCCTTTTCACACCAGCACACCTAAGAGTCCACAAAGCGATGCAAATGGATTTGCTATTTAAACGACATGGCGCAAAATGTGCAAATCACAGTTGTGACGGTCTGAAAAAAGCAACAAATCATGCCACACACGTCTTGCCCCTTAGTGCGCTGGGTGTATGAAAGAGCCCAAACTTTAGAAGATTCAAAAACCCAGATGAACTCAAAGATTCATCACAGTGTCTTCAGAAACACTCTTTCTAAAACAGTAAAAGTGTGCACAAACACACACACACACAAACAAGTGCACGCACACAGCAGCGTGAAGATCTGGAGCGACACCAGGGAAAGTACATCATGTCTAAACTCTCATTTTCTAAAACAGTTGCACACACACTCAGACAAATACTCTCACAAAAACACAGACAAACATCAGTGTGCAGATCTGGAGCAACACCAGGGAAAGTAAATCAAGTCTAAACTCAGATTGTCTGAAAGAGTAGCTTTAAACAGAGCTCATGTCAGTCTGTAACACTAGGCATTGAGGCGGTTCTGTCTGTTATCTGCTCCGCCTGTCTGTCTGAGAGTAAGTGTTTATCGCTCTCCATGCCCTCTTTCACCCGTAGCATTACTGTCTATCTGTGGGCTCTGTGCCAGGCTGGAGGCTCACCTTGGCACCGCTGCGCATGAATATTCATCCTGGAGGAACCTGCTGCTCTTATTATTTACCCATAATCTCAAAGTCAGTGCGGAGAGAGAATGACACCTAATGTGAGGAGGCTTTGTTTATTTCGGCCCGGTCCTCTGAATCCCTCACGCTGGGATTTCTTGGCCTGCGTACTGGAAAAACTCATTCTCTTAAACGGTATTTGTGTGTCGGCCTCCTGTTCAAATATCTTTAAAGCGAGATGAGTTTACATTTATTAGACATTAAGGGCTTGTTTTTGGAGAATTTGTCGTCTTTAGACTGCTTTTATTCCTCTGGTGGCGAGTTGTTTTTCTTGAATTGTTTTCTGCTTTAGATGTTTCAGACATTAAAATGATAATCGTATCAAGTCCAACACTAAAAGAACAGAAGACATTATGTTTTATTATATTTAATTTTATATTCATTTAATTATATTATTGTTTCCATCATTTTAATAATTGTATAATAATGGTACAATGCTTACAATTAATTAGCACTATATATATATATATATATATATATATATATATATATATATATATATATATATATATATATATATATATATATATATATATATATATATATAAATATATACATCCATCCATCCATTCATCCAGCATTCATCCATGTATCCATAAATTTATTCATCATTCATCAATCCATCTAAACATCCATTCATACATCTGCACAACCTTCCATCCAATTTATACATCTATCTATCCAATCTATACATTATCCATCCATCCATTCATCCATCCATCTATTCATCCAATCAATACATCAATCCATCCATCCATCAATACATCCATCCATTCTATACAAATATCTCTCCATACATCCAATTATACATCTATCCATCTATCCATTCATTTATCCATCCAATCAATACGTCTTTCTATCCATACTTCAATCCATGCATCCATCAATCCATACATCCATCCATCCATTAATAAACTCCTTTATTCAAATACATACATCCATCCTTCCACACATTGATCCACACATTGATCCATCCATTAATTTACCCATCCATCAATCTATACATCTTATCCATCCATCCAACAATCAATCAATCCACCTATTTATCCATTAATTTATCCAAACATCCATCTATCAATTTACTCATCCATCAATCGATACATCTATCCGTCCATCCATCCATAAATCCATCCATCCATCCATAAATCCATCTATCCATCCATCCATCCGTTCGTCCGTCCGTCTATCCATCCATCCATCCATCCATCCATCCATCCATCAATCAATCAATCAATCAATCAATCAATCAATCAATCAATCAATCAAATCAAATCGATCAATCAATCCACCCATTCATCCAATATTTTATCCAAACAACCCATCCATCCATCCATCCATCCATCCATCCATCCAGTAATTTACCCATCCATCAATCAATCTATACATCTATCCATCCATAAATCCATTCATCCACCCACCCACCCATCCACCCATCCATCCATCCATCCAATAATCAATCAATATACCCATACATCCATTCATTTATCCCATCCAATCAGTCCATCCATCCCTTAATTTACCCATCCATCAATCTATAATTCTATCCATCCACCCATCCATCCATCCATCCAATAATCAATCAATATACCCATACATCCATTCATTTATCCCATCCAATCAGTCCATCCATCCCTTAATTTACCCATCCATCAATCTATAATTCTATCCATCCATCCATGCATCCGTCCATAAATCAATTTTTCCACAACTTTTTAAACTAAAATATCACAAATTACATCTAATAATTTCGTATATGTACTAACTAAACAATATATAGAAATAATAATCAATAATGTTTACCTGCACACATTATCATTCAAAATGTGCCATCAGTTAGATTTGTTTAAAGTAATATAATACTTTAATAAGCAAGTATGCATTAAGGCAATCAAAAGCCCCATTAAAGGCATTGATAATGTTATGAAAGATACAATTTTAAATAAATGTTTTGTTTTGTAAATTTTTTTTTATTTTTTTTTAAGTTTATTCTTTTAAAATAAATAAAATCAAGAAAATTCTGTTCTTTTGAACTTGTTTTTAATTCATTTATTTTATTTTTGCTAAAATTTTAAATTCAGGCAGAATAATAACCAAATACATGTTTTACAAGAACTTTTTACACAAAAAAAAGAACATATTAAATAATTTTTACCATTCATGTTAATAAAATTTAAGAAAAGTGAAAATACATTGCATTTAGAGTTAAAAAGATTATACTTGCTGTAAATAAATGCTTTTCCATTTAACGTTTTTTGATTCTTTAAAGGTTTCTGCTTTAAAAACAGGAAAATGTGTAAAAAAAAAAAAATGAAATAGTTAAATAATATTAATAGTGATGTAATAGTAATGTTTCACCAGACAATTTTAAGCAAAAAAGAACACATTTAATCATTTTTCAACATTTATGTCAATATGATTTTTTTAAGAAACGCAAAGATATTAATGAAGTGCATTGATTACAGGGTGACAGTAAAGACATTTATATTATTACAAAAGATTCCTGTTGAAAATGAATGCTGATCTTTTAAACATCACAATGACATCATTCTACAAAAATACACAACAAACTCATACTAGATACAAAGACGCAGCCTCCGTTCGAACATTTATCTGTCTGCAATGCTTTATAAAGATGATTTACAAGCGATTTAATTTCATATTTCACAACATTTCAGGTTGTTGTTTTTTTATTCTTTGTAAAACTGATAATTTGGTGTTTTTCTCTGCCCCAGGGGTGACTCATTCCAGCATTCTTCTACGTGTCACGGGCTGGGGAGTCTGGGATAGCAGATGCCAAGTGTGATGAATGTCTCCCATATATATTCACATTCTCCCAAAAGTACAAGACACACACAATCACTCAGGTGTTTACACACACCCCCACACACACACACGTTCACAAAAGCCAGATATTGTTTGGTTCAGACAGGCCAAAAATGTCTTCTCTGAATAAAAGGTGTGGTTTGCAGTAAATGTGAGCGGGAAGACAAATGTTAAACTGAGCTTTACAAGCAGCAAAAATGAAATGCAATTAATGCTAATTAATATGTTTCTACAGTTTTGGATCAATAACATTAAACAATCTGGATAAATAAATATGTTTTAGATGGCAAATATTTGAGAGAAATATAGATATTAAATAAATCAGAATTGTAATCATAAACAAATTGATTTAAAAAACATAGATCCAGTGAACACAAACAATTAGTGAAAAGTCTGGGGTCAGTAAGATTCTTATTAAAGTAGTTTTATGTGCTCACATATTTGATCAAAACAACAGTAAAAACTGTAATACAGTGACATATTAATGCAACTCAATACAAAATATATGTATTTTTACATTAAATATACAGTAAATGTATTATAAAAATATATTTTTTAATTTAAACATACTTTTAAATTATACAATTGTATAATACATATGCACACATACATACATATATATATATATATATATATATATATATATATATATATATATATATATATATATATATATATAGTATTAAAATAGTATTATTTAAATAGTGTTCATTATTCAATAATTCATTTAAATGGTATTATTTATTTAATATTTTATTTATTAACATTTTTAAATACTATTATTAATTAGTAAAATAGTAATATATTTGAAAAATAAGTTTTTTCCTTGTGATGGAAAACTGAACATCTTGGACAAACAGATAAATAGCTTAGATGGATGAATGGATGGATAGATAGCGTATAGATGAATGGATGTATAGATAGCATTGAGATGGATGGATGGATAGACAAATAGCGTATAGATGGATGAATGGCTGGATAGATAGATAGCGTATAGATGGATGGATGGATGGATGGATGGATAGATAGCATATAGATGGATGAATGGATGGATAGATAGCATTTAGATGGATGAATGGATGGATAGATAGCATTTAGATGGATGGATGGATGGATAGATAGCGTATAGATGGATGGATGGATAGATAGCATATAGATGGATGAATGGATGGATAGATAGCATTTAGATGGATAGATGGATGGATGAATAGAAAGCTTTTAGATAGATAGATAGATGGATGGATGGATGGATGGATGGATGGATGGATGGACGGATTAATGGATGGATGACCAAATCCAGCCAGCAATCATCATTTTGATGTTTCTAGAAAGCTAGAAATCGATATTCTTCTGTACTGCGACACTGTGTTTTAGTCACATTAGAATTATTTTCTTGCATAATTCACCTTTTCTAAATTAAAAAATCTAATTCAAAACATGTTGAATTTTTACTGTCTGCACATATTCTAAATTGCTCAAAAAAAGGACATAAATTACATCAGGGGTGTCCAAACTCAGTCCTGGAGGGCCGGTGTCCTGGAGAGTTTAGCTCCAACCTTAATCAAACACACCTGAACAAACTAATCAAGCTCTTGGTAGTTCCACTAGAAACGTCCTGGCAGGTGTGTTAAAGCAAGTTGGAGCTAAACTCGACAGGACACCGGCCCTCTAGGTACTGAGTTGGACACCCCTGAATTACATGAATTACAAGTCTCATGTGACACAAATTAAAAAAAATTAGCACCTACCTGTCACAAATATAACTTTTTATAACACACACAACCTAAAATCTCCGTAAGAGCCAGTTCTCTCATAGGTGCCAATCATTTTCTCATCATGTTCAGTAGAGTGGAAATACAGAGCAGGATCTGAATACTTATTCCACACAAAACAAACACGCAGCGAACATAATGAGAGCTCAAAAGGCACGACGTACAAAGACTCTATTGTTTTTCAATGTGTGAAGAAAACTACTGCTGGTGAGGAAATTATGAAATGATGAGAAAGTTTATTGCCTGTGGAGGAAGGGAATGTCCATCTTGTATCGCAGCCGGCTTCATTAGCATGCATTAGCAGTGTTGCCGAAGCTAGCCAATATTTGCTGAGCTATAAGCTACTACTAATAATTCAAAGTAGACAAAATGGATTCCTGTTCATCTGCAGTTACACCCACACACACACACTGGAATAAACATCTTAAATTACCTTAAAGAAGAGTTAAATCAGACCAAGGCTACTGTAGCTAAGAGAACAGCTAACTATGAGGTAGTTTTAAGCTAATTAGCTAATCAAGCTAAACTGTATTTGTTTTTCTATGAGTAGAAACTACAAAGAAGCCATAATTTAATTATATATAAGTGTCACGGTGGCACAGTGGGTAGCACGATTGCCTCACAGCGAGAAGGACACTGGTTCAAGCTGCACCTGGGTCAGTTGGTATTTCTGAGTGGAGTTTGCATGTTCTCCCAGTTTTCGCATGGGTTTCCTCTGGGTGCTCCGGTTTCCCCCACAGTCCAAAGACATGCGGTACAAGTGAATTGGGTAAGCTAAATTGGGTAAGCTAAATTGTTTCCCAGTGTTGGCTGTAAGGGCATCCGCTGCGCAAAACATATGCTGGATAAGTTGGCAGTTCATTCCGCTGTGTTAAAATTTAATCAATAGATATTTTATAAAGAAGCTACCTGTTACGACTGAAGTTTATTTATTTATTTTTATTATTGCGGATTGTACTCCTTTTTCTTTTGTCCCGCCTCCTTGCTGTTTTTCTGATGTCTTATAGGCTCCCACGCCGGCGTGATTCCCTGCTCTGATTGGCTGCTGGTCTACGAGGCCTGTATAAAAGGGAGCTTCCGGCAGGAATCGGAGAGCTCATTTCTGCTGCGTTCGGTGTTTGGAGTGGAGCTCCTGGGTTTCCCTCACCCCTTCGGCCGACGACCAACAATTATCACCTTCGTATTGATGACCATCCTATGCTTGAATATTTATTGAGAGTTTGAGCGTGTAGGGGTGACCTGCCTATTTATTTGACTACTTTTGACTTTGTTTATATTAGGGAGTCAGGTAAGATTCTTGTATGTTTCTTTAAATAGTAATAGGTAATTTAGTGGATTTATTTTATAGATTCTTTTGTTTGTTATTTTGGCCTGTGGTCACCCTGACGAAATGCTCGTTTATATAAACCCTACTTTTCTATAATAAATATCTTCATATATACTCTCAATTGAGTGTGTGAGTTTGGTTGTCGACCGAAGGGAATCTTTTGCTTTAAGTTTTGTTTAGTTTGGGAAATCCACCACCCCAACACATTTGTTTGTTCTTCGTTTATTATGCCCTTTTCGTTTCCCCTAGACTTGGGGCGTAATACTACCAGAAATGCAACGGTTTGTTATGCTACATGATTGCTCGGCTAATTACTGGAAAGCTAAACTAAATGTTAACACAGCTACTGACACAGTATAAGCTAAATTCACATTATTTCTTTACGCAGGGTTTCCCACATAAACTGATTCTGGATCAGAAAGACTTACAAGCTTTTTTTAAAGAAAAAAAAAAACCTAGCAAACTGCAGCGTTTACAGGCTAATGATGCTAAAGTCTGCATCAAACAGCATGCAGCAAAATTACACTGACTCCATTATGAAATGCTGATTACATTAATCATTCATGCATCACTAAAAAAACACCAAAGAAAAAAGTAGCGTACTGCTTTAGTCAATATTTACAGCTTAAAAAGTGCTGTGCTGTTAGCTTAGCAACATGGGCTAAGATGAGTCTAATCAAGTTGTTTTGCCAAAACAGTCATTTGTAAGCCTTGATTTTAAGGATATTATCTTAAGCCATGTTTTCACTATATATAAACAACACACCCAGAAGTCAGTTATTTAAAATGTAAAGTAAAAGTATAGACGATTCAAATTTTCAGATCTTGCATGAGATTTCTCTGTCAAAATCTCAGAATTTCTGCAGCTAAACCATAAATGGCCGCCAGAAATGCCAGAATGGGAACCTGCAAGGACCCAAGATTCTCAAACAAATCAGTCAAGTTTGGTGAAAGAAAAATCATGGTTTGGGGTGACATTGAGTATGGGGGCGTGCGAGAGATCTGCAGAGTGGATGGCAACATCAACATGAGGTATCAAGACATTTGTGCTGCCCATTACACAAATTCTTCAGCAGGATAGCGCTACTTCTCATACTTCAGCCTCCATCAAAGCTCCTGAAAGCAAAGAAAGTCAAGGTGCTTATGGGTTGGCCAGCCCAGTCACCAGACATGAACACTATTAAGTATGTAGTAGTAGTAGTATTAGTAGTAGTAAAACTTTATTGTCCTTGACAGGAGATTTGTTTTGGGCATCGCCATATTGCTGCAAACATTCACTAAAACAAGCACTAAAAAACAATAGAAAATACAACAATTACAAAATTTATAGTGCTAATTAAGATATACTCTTATTAAATAAAGCCACTGACACAAGTACAAAGGATTTCTTATAGCGGTTTAACCTACACTTTGGGACTCTATATCTTCTACCAGAGGGAAGCAGTTCATACTGTGAAAACAAAAAATGAGTTGGATCGTTTACAATCCTTTCCACCTGATTGAGGACACAGTTCTCATATAAAACTTAAGGATTCAAATATTCATCGTGCCCGACAATTTTCCATGCTGTCTTTAAGAGATGCATCAGTTTAGATTTACACTGAACAGATAGGTTGCCAAACCACACTGTGGTGCCATACCTGACAATGCTTTCCAGAGTAAGATGAAGGAGGAGGCATTAAAGAAGAATCTAAAGAATCTTGATGAACTCTGGGAGTCCTGCAAAAACGCTTTCTTTGCCATTCTAGATGACTTTATTAATAAGTGATTTGAGTCATTGCAGAGATGTATGGATGCAGTCCTCCAAGCTTATGATGGAGTCAGACACAATATCCATTCTGTTTCCACTGCAGCATGACTTTATATCCTATACTGTACATTATTTCTGTTAAGTGACAAGACTTTTGTCTAAGCAGAGTCAGACCTTACTGTCCTAATTAAAGAATTAAAAATCAAGGCATGATCACATGTTATTTTGGAAAAATAGGTGTAATCTAGAGGCCTTTGCCTTTCATATGAGCCATTTCTGATAACAAATGATTAACTAGAAGTCAAGTTACTATCTGTTGTTCCTAAAACTTGGATAGGTTTTACTGTGAAAACAGACAGATTTACTTACTATTTCACCCCTCAACCTTCTTAGACACACCAACCATAAAAAATAAATAAATAAAAGCCAATCCCTAAAGATCCTCTGAAAGCAAAGCAAATACAACCTGCTTTAAATGTACATCATCAAGTTCAGAGTAGAGATGTTGGCATAAATCCAACATATCCTTCCAACACCAGACGAACAGACACCTATACCAGAATGGTTAAACACAAAAATAAATGGTATCGATTTCTCTGGAGGCCCAGATGTCTCAAGATTGGTCACGAGGTTATGTTTGACCCCTGCAAAATCCACAAACTATCCAATCAGAAGAGCCTGTTTGTGTATTGCTTTGAATGTTAGCATTTAGTGAGAAGGTTGGACTTACTTGACGTTGGTGTTGGTGCAGATGATGTACTCAATCTCGTCTGAATAAGGATTCTGGAAGGTGAAACTGCTGGTTCGGATGAGCATCCACTCTCGGTTCTTCATCCGGAAGCGGTACATCACTGAGAGAACCTGGCCTTTCAGCTTCACCACCTATTCACAAGAAACATTTGTTTGTTTGTTTACACTTTATTGTCCCCATTGGGAAAATCTGTCTTGGACTGTGAGCCCACATTTGCATACACTGAGCTGAAACAAACATCAATAACATCATTACGGTCTGTGGGAGTTTGTATTTCTGTGCTTTCACCCTTTCTGTTTTTGCTTTTCTCCTCTCGCTGTCCCTCTCCTTGTCTGTCATTCGCTCTGTGTCTCGCACTATCACCTTTTGTTCCACTATTTTCTCTCTACCAGATACCTTCTGATTGGATCCTGAGCCTGTCACTCCTCATTAGGGCATTTCCTCGTGGACCAATCGGACTTCGTTCTGTGGACTTTAAATTCGACCGGCACGCCTTGTTTTACAGAGTGCTCTTGTGTGTTGGTTCGTGTTCGCTCGATTATGATTATGCTGTATGTTTCGTTCCGTTCCGTGTCTCTGAATAATTATACACCGATGTAAATAAAGTCAATATGGCTAAAGAGTTTGTCATTCCTTTTTGGGGAAAAGGGAATAGGTTACTAAGTTGTGCGACATACATTTTGCCCGTAGGTATCTGTAATGTTCAGAAACACTAGGTAAGTGGGTGAGCGCCGCATTTTGTCTTTTTGTTTATTATTTCAGGGCGTATTAGTTCATGGCGTCACATACACTGAAGATTTCGATTTCTTTTTCACATTTTGATTTTCATTAGTAAGTTTAGAGGGGGATCTTGAGTTCTATTTTAGGTGGCTTTTGGTTTTGTTTAGTTCTTTGCTATAGCGCTAGGGCTGCTCGATTTTGAGAAAAATCATAATCAAGATTATTTTGGTTCGATTATTCAAAACCATAACTGTTAAAGTCAAAATTATTAACGCTCATTAGAACTTTTTTTTTAAATAAATATTTCCCAAATGATGTTTAAATGAGCAAGGAATTTTAACAGTATTTCCTCTAATATTTTTTCTTCTGGAGAAAGGCTTTTTTATTTTTGTTTTGGCTAGAATAAAAGCAGATTTAAATATTTTGAAACCCAATTTAAAGTCTATATTATTAGCCCCCTTAAGCAATATATTTTCTGATTGTCTGCAGAAGAAACTACTGTTCTACAATGACCTGCCTAATTACACTAATTAAGCCTTTAAATCGCACTTTGAATCTGAACGCATGAATTTTGAAAAAATATCTAGTCAAATATTATGTGCTGTCATCATGACAAAGATAAAATAGATCAGTTATTAGAAATGAGTTATTAAAACTATTATGTTCAGAAATCTTCTTTAAGTTAAACAGAAATTGGTGAGGAAAAGGGTTGCTAATATTCAGGAGGGCTAATAATTCTGACTTCAACTGTATACGTGCAGTTATTTTCCACCCTGCAAAGGAAAGATAAATAAATACAATAAAATAAAAATATGAAACAAACTGTGCTTTAAGCATCTTCACTGAAAGAAAAACATTTTAGCTACAAAAGTCCTTCAGTCAAGAGCAGAGAGGCATGTTCTCCATTTGCTGTTTGATTAATAATCATAAAAACAGGCAGCAGAAGGATTATAGCGCGCTCTTTAAAGGATTCTCTTTCGCGTGTCAAACTCGTTTGTTTATTACACAAATGATGGTTAATATGAATAATTACTAAACACAGCATTTTGACACCTATTAGACCATTAAGCGCTCACGTTAAGATGACTTTACATGTGTGTGCTGACTGCGCTCTACTCGTCTCAGTGTGCGAGTGAGACCGAACTGACTGCATGCTTCTGTTCTGTGTGTGCGCGGCACACAGAATCATGCGGTCTTTCGCGCTTTTAAGAGCAACACGTGTACAACTGGAAAGGGGGCGGTAAATGATGCAATAATCGTATATCTCGATTAATGATTTTTCATAATTGTTAGAAGGCAAAATCAAAATCGGATTTTCGATTAATTGCACAGCCCTATATGGCGCCACTCTAGTTCCTTTTCCCTGAAACTTTTAGGTTGATTGTATTTCTGTTTGCTTTTTTTACGCATTGTACAAAGCACACACATATAAGCCTCTCTTTTGATGGCTTCATCTTTCCTCTCATAAGTGGAATAAATGAATTGTGTATTTGATCTTGTGTATCTATCTTGTGTATTTTCCATACATCTATTCCATTCATATTCTAGTATTCTAAATGTTACGTTTACTCTCCCTAGACAACTTATTAAATCGTAACAAACATAAATCAACACAAACATTCAATCATCAGCGATTACATATTTAAAAGTCTGATATTGGTTAAAAAAAAAAAAGATTTCTTAAAACGAGTATATCTGCACACAGGTAGCCTGTATCGTCGACCAGAAGGCAGTAACTTATACTCACAAAACAAACTGTGCCAGGGGTCAGCTGATATTTGAATAGCTTCGGCATGAACTGATTGCTCATAGAGAGATTGTAAGGATTGATATTCCCTTTTCCCTATGAATCCGAAATATTGCAATATTAGTTTTTTCCAATGTTATGCAGCCATATTGGATACTTTATGGAAGATTGATAATCTGCCTGTCAATGATGACAGTGAGGTGAATAATTCAATTAAATGACAACATCAATGGCTAACAGCGTTTACCTAGAGTTTATCTGTGATGTAGAAGGGTATTTTCCCCTACATTTGGCAATAAAATGAGGAATATTAATTAAATTACAGATGCTGGAAAATAAAAAAAAATAGGATGAACAAGATTTTAGCTGATGTCCGACTCCATCCACATGCTCTAGACTGTAGTTATCTTTGCTCTGCTCCATTTATTAATGCTAAGAATTCGTTTTATTATTATACTCAACAGTGCAATTTGTATAACAGAAAAACTGACAGAAAATATCACAAAAATAAACAAAATGTTAAAATATTTGTTTTTTTTCAATGTCATGCAGCCATACTGGATACTTTATGTAAGATTGATAATCTGTCCCTCAATGATGACAGTGATGTGAATAATTCAATAAAACCACAACATCAATGACTAACAGAGTTTACCTCAGTGTAAAATTACCATCATTAATTTATCTAGGATGTAGAAGGGTATTTGCCCCTACATTTGGCAATAAAATGAGGAATAATAATTAAATTACAGATGCTGGAGAATAAAAAAATAGGATGAACAAGACTTGAGCTAATGTCCGACTCCATCCATGTGCTCTACTCTGATGTTAGCTTTGCTCTGCTGCATTTATCAATGCTAAAAATCGGTTTGTTGTAATATGAAGATGCAGAGCCCTACACAATCATCCAAATGACTGTACAATTATAAACTATTTCCAAATAGAGACTTTCAAGTCATCTAGTGAGATTATAATCAACAGTGCAATTTGTATAACAGAAAAACTGATAGAAAATATCACAAAAAAACGAAATATTGAAATGTTTGTTTTTTCCAATGTCATGCAGCCATACTGGATACTTTATGAAAGATTGATAATCTGCCTGTCAATGATGACAGTGAGGTGAAAAATTCAATGAAACCACAACATCAATGACTAACAGAGTTTACCTCAGTGGATATTTGACATCATTCGTTTATCTAGGATGTAGAAGGGTATTTTCACCTACATGTGGTGACAAACTGAGGAATAATAATTAAATTACAGATGCTGGAGAATTGCATCCATTGACATACTCTGAAGTCACTTAAACAATGTTTATCCAGACCTCTTTAAATATAAAGCTGCGCCCAGAGAAAAACAACTCAACAGTGCATAAAAGACAACGACAAAGATCTTCAGACTTCAAAAAAATCCTTATAAAGTGTTTGACGAAAACAGCTCTTTTAAACAAACAACACAGCCGGCAGTACTTCAAGCGAGTTATAAAAAAAAAATGTTTTTTTTTTTTCAGATGTCTGAGAGGCAAGAGGATATGGGATATTATTCTTGGCGACAAGAGGCCACTTTGCTTTTTTTCAGCATGAGAAATGACCTTAAGATCTCTGGATGGAAAGGCACAAACATTTGTTTTCCTAACGTCACCTCCTTCTTCCAAAACAGAGCCAGGAGTTCACCGTGTCAGAAAGCTTAAACCAAGGGCAGAAGAAGCTCTTGCTTTTGACATTTATGTGAAAAGAGCTGCAAATACGAGTCACTGAAGGGCAATTTTTACAAGGCTGAGTAACCGAGAAGTAAAAACAGTAAAAACAAGATGTGCATTAAAGACAAGACAAAAAAAAAGACATAAAAAATCCCGATATTGTATGTTTTATACATCACAGAAAAAATCTGTGCTATAGTGAATTTAATATGAAGGTAAACATTGATTTGACAAGATGAAACTGCAACTTAATTTTTGAAGTATGACAAATTTAAATGGGATTAAGTTCAATGCAACAACTTTGATTGTGTAATAGGAAATACATATTTTTCAAACATTACTGTATTTTGAAGCCTTTATTTCTATGTCCTGGGAGACTGATAAAAAATAGGTTCACATACATTTTGAAGAGTGAACCCTTACACTATCATGGATGTAGTTTTTTGGAGTCATCCTTGTTGATCAGAACTACAGGTGATAAAACGCAAGTATTGCACATGTTTAAATGGGTGGTCCTTTGTGATTTCATTAAACCCTTTCTTCTCTGGTACATTGATTTAAAAAAAACTAACTCAGAATATGAATTATATTTACAGTTGAAGTCAGAATTATTAGCCCACCTGAATTATTAGACCGCTTGTTTATTTTTTCCCCAATTTATGTTTAACAAACAGCAGATTTTTTCAACACATTTCTAAACATAATAGTTTTAATAACTTATCTGTAATAACTTATTTATTTTATCTTTGCCTTAATGACAGTAAATAATATTTTACTGGATATTTTTCAAGACACTTCTATACAGCTTAAAGTGACATTTAAAGGCTTAACTAGGTTAATCAGGTTAACTAGGCAGGTTTGGGTAATTAGGCAAGATATTTTATAATGATGGTTTGTTCTGTAAATTATCTAGAAAAAAATAGCTTAAAGGGGCTAATAATTTTGTCCCTAAAATTGTGTTTAAAAAATTTTAAACTGTTTTTATTCTAGCTTAAAATAAAAAAAAAATTATACTTTCTCCAGAAGAAAAAATTTTATCAGACATACTGTGAAAATTTCCTTGCTCTGTAAAACATCATTTGGAAAATATTTGAAAGAAAAGAAAAATGAAGGGGGCTAAATATTCTAACTATTCTGATATTCTGATGATGAATTATACTAAAATATGTTGTATTTGCTACAATACACTGAAATTAACAGCCAATTTCTACAACTTATTTTAGCTACATATAAACAACAATACACTCAATTTTGTATGGAAATTTAAGTACAAAAACCTGAAATAGTGTTGAAATAATAACCCCATATTGCAAGAAAAACACAGAATTGTTGAAATTTTTGCAGATTTATTAAAAATAAAAATAAAAATAAAAATCACATGGTCCTAAGTGTTCAGACCCTTTGCTGTGACACACATAGTGAACTCAGGTGCTGTCCATTTCTTCTGATTATCCTTGAGATGGTACTACACCTTCATTTGAGTCCAGCTGTGTTTGATTATACTGATTGGGCTTAATTAGTAAAGCTACACATCTGTCTATATGAGACCTCACAAAGCATGTCAGAGCAAATGAGAATCATGAGGTCAAAAGAACTGCCTGAAGAGCTGAAAGACAGAATTGTGGCAAGGCACAGATGTGGCCAAGGTTACAAAAACATTTCTGCTGCACTTAAACACACACAGTGGTCTCCATAATCCTTAAATGGAAGACATTTGGGACGACCAGAACCCTTCTTGGAGCTGGCTGACCAGCCAAGTGAGCTATCGGGGGAGAAGATCCTTGGTAAAAGCGGTATAGAGGAACCCAAATATTACCGTGGCTGAGCTCCAGAGATGCAGCTGGGAGATGGTAGAAGCTGTAGAAAGTCAACCATCCACCAGTTTTATGTTAGAGTGGCCTGATGGAAGCCTCTCCCCAATGGATTTTTCTAAAAAACATCTAAAAGACTTCAAGATGGTGAGAAATAAGATTATCTGGTCTGATGAGACCAAAATAGAACTTTCTGGCCTTAATTCTAAGCAGTATCTATGGAGAAAACCAGGCACCGCTCATCACCTGTTCAATACATCACCATCAGTGAGGCATGAGGGTGGCAGCATCATGCTGTGGGGGTGTTTTTCATTGCAATCGAGAGAAAGATGAACGCGGCCAAATATAAAAACCTTTTCTAGAGTGTGGAAGCTTTACCTTACCAACAAGACAATGACCCTAAGCACACAGCTAAAATAATGAAAGAAGTGACTTTAAAGGTTCAAGAAACCCTCGAGTACTTTTTTGAGATCTTAACAGATTTGAGTGTGTTGAGCATCAGTTAAGACAATAGTTGTTAGCACCTGTCAGCTTTAATTGTGGGGAAAACTGGATAATTTTGAGCTTTTGTCAGCTAATTTCAGCTTCCAGCTTTAAAATGATTGATTATTGGGGCGGATCAAAATCAGTGACATAGTGGAAAACTGCAATACGAGCAGTATGAGAATTAGACTTAAGTCACTTAATCACTTTAATCACTTTAATCACTTATGTTCGTTCACATTTAGACCATTTAGATACATCGCCATGCTGCTGTGTTTGCCTAAATCCTCCAGATTACCAGCAGGGCTAATGGTTGAAATAGACAGGGCAAGAGACCAGCTGCACTGAGTCTGCATTCAGGCTCGGGGATTGAGGGTCCTCATTTATAATTTTATATGAACACGATTATCTTTATAATGATATAAATTGTGGTTGTATGTATATGAAATAGCAGGCCATTAAATTACTGTTTTTTGTAAACTATACTGTTAGTTTGTAAACTATAAAATCATGCATCTCCAAACGGTTTGTGTCTCGTTTTGTGAGGTAACTGACAACAGTTGTTCGCTCCCCTCCTTTTCCCCTGCTCTGATAGCCACGCCCACTCCTGCCTCCAATCGCAGAGCTCCACGCCCATTATGATGCTTTTTTTTTTTAAATTCTAAGGTAGACTTGAACCGAAAATGGGGAGTTTCATGACCCTTTAAAACCACTTTGAGACTGTTCTTGAATGGCCCAGCCAGAGCCCTGACTTAAACCCAATTGAGCATATCTCTGGAGAGACCTAAAAATGGCTGTCCACCAACATTTACCATCCAACCTGACAGAACTGGAGAGGATCTGCAAGGAGGAACAGAAGAGAATCCCCAAATTCAGGTATGAAAAACTTCTTTCCTAAAAAGTGTACTGTATTAGATCAAGTGGGTGATTCTACTAAATACTAAGCAAAGGGTCTGAATAATTAGGGCCATGTGATATTTTAGTGTTTCTTTTTTAACTAAATCTGAAAAAATGTCAACATTTCTGTGTTTTTCTGTCAATATGGGGTGCTGTGTGGACATTAATGAGGAAAACATGAACTTATGAAATGATTTTAGCAAAAAGCTTCAATACGACAAAGACTGAAAAATTTAAGGGGCTCCGACTACATTCCGTACCCACTGTAAACAAGCAAAATATTTTTTAAAAATAAATAAATGAATAAATACATGAATGAATTAATTAATTAATATATATTACAGTCTTCAAACTATCAACAGGTCCTTAGAACTTTTGTATATCAAATTTGTTACAGTGGCCTTTACATGTTTAATAACCCTAAACGTTGCATAAAGTAAATAGTGTTTACCTTTACTTTTAATTTACAACTGGTATAACAGCAATAACAGGTCGACTTTAGGCTACTGGAAAAGATGACATGATCAAGGACTAAAAGGCCTTTGTGCCATGAAAAACACACTTCAACCGAAATAACATTTAATTAAATTTGTGTTTAAAAACAAACCAACCAGATCAATCTGTGATCATTGGCATAAAGTTTATTGTCTTAATTTCCTCATCCTATTTGACTGCTTGTAATTTATCTACCCAGAATATATTAGATTTTCAAAAGCTGACCAAAATGAGCGGGGCAGTTGGAAGTGAGGCCCATTTCCAACTAATTTCATCTTTTTAAAGGCAGAGTGAGTTATGAAATCAGATTAAATTCAATTATAAGACAAAAACAGGGTCAAATGTCAAGTATAAGTAGATTTTGTTTTGAGAAAGCATCTTAGGATGATGTTCTTTGTGGTCAGATCATCATATGATGTTAATTATACTGCCCTTTAGTTCCATTTGATCAATTACATGAACTTCCATTCATTCATTTTGTTTTCGGCTTAGTCTCTTTATTAATCTGGGGTCGCCACAGCGGAATGAACCGCCAACTTATTATAGGCTTAGCATAGGTTTTACCCAGTGGATGCCCTTCCAGCTGCAACCCATCTCTGGGAAACACCCACAGTCATTCACACTCATACACTATGGACAATTTAGCCTACCCAATTCACCTGTACTGCATGTCTTTGGACTGTTGGGGAAAAACCGGAGCACCCGGAGGAAACACATAACATATTAGTATTTACTAACATAAAAAACCAATGAACATTACATTTCTTGTTTTCATTAATCTTACTAAATGTAAGTTAATGAAAATGCAGTTGTTCATTGGTAGTTTCCTTTAACAGAAGGAGAACATTGACGTTTTGAAAAAGCAAAAAAATGAAGTGAAACGAAATCATGATTAATAAAGTTGCAGGAGTTGAGGCATTTATTTTTATGCTTCTAATAAAATAACATTCACACCACTAGCAACATTCAAGTTGGATGCTAGTCAGAGCTAGGTTTTTAGATTGCTATTGTAAGTTGATCTACAACATTTTGAAAATTTTGTTTTCAGCGAAGAAACCATCATAAAAAAAAAACTATTGATACTATTGATGCGATAATCATGATTAGCCTATTTAATTTCCTTTGTTTCTCTGTGTGTGAGCTGCTACATCAGTTCAGTATGTGCACTATGCTACATAACATGACCCCTGCTGGTCATGACTTTCTTGTGCTAGACCATTCTGCATGGTATCGCAGCATTGTGTGGTCACGTACATTCTCTTGCGTATTCTCAGTGGCCACATCTGTAAGATAAACATGCATTAACTGATGTTAAGATGCATAAATGTGCATGTTATCCAAAGTAAGTAGGTCAACATGCAAGCAAGTTAAGGTTTGCCACTGTAGACCTGAGGCCATGTGGTGATATCGCTTATATATAAATGAGGATTCTTAACGCTGTGCTGTCTGAGGGATTGGATATCACGATTGTTAATCTTAGGCTTGAACCCTTGTCCTTTACACACCAAAATTCCTCTAGATTCTTTGAATCTTTTAATTGAGTTATGCACTGTTGAAGGTGAAATATCCAAATGTCTTCCTATCCTTTTTTGAGGAACATTGTTTTTGAACATTAAAATCACTTTCTCACATATTTGCTTGAAAACTGGCGATCCTCGGCCCAGCTTTGTACCAAGTCATAATTAAAGTTGCAAATTATTATTTAACCAATTTTGATTACTAAACCCTAAACTTCCCCTGTCTCAACTTTTTTGTAGTGTTGCAGATCTGAATAACAGGAAAGGATGTTGTTACGTGGGTCTGTGTTATTTAATTAATCTATGTATTTATTGCCGGTTTGTGCTTGTTGCGATCAAGTACTAGGAGGAGTGTTTCTACCCGGCTTATCCAGGATTGGATGATGCCCGTGACGCCACTGGGGATTCCCACAATATAAGGCTGACAGCAATGGCGTCTCTGTCTCTCTCTCATTCTATCTTGCAGTCTCTCGCCCTCCCTCAGCTCGGTGGTGGCTTGCGCTCAGGCGGTCTGGCTGGCGGTGCTTCGCAAGCCCGGCGATCATTCATCCAGATGCCGCTTCGTTTAGTGTTTTGTTCATGTTAATCTTTTGATTCTTAATTCGTAAGGTGTTAACTAGTTTGTTTATTTTGATACTTTGTTTTGTAGCAGGTAGGGGTTTATTTTTCATAGTCACGTTTTGTTATTTATTTAGTTTAGCGAAGGTAAGCAGTGGCCCGGAAGACTCACCTATTTTTATTTCTTTCACGGGAGTTTAGGTAAGATCTGTCCATTTAAAAACAGTTTAGTCAGAGACCTGTTTACCTTAGCTTCCCTACCTGTCTACTTGATATTTGTTAATGTTTTGTCTTTCGAAAACTTATGATTTATGAAAAATTAAACATATTGACGGAAAGTCAATTTAACCATTCAACGTCTGTGTCTTCCATGTGTTCGGCTCAAACCTTGATTGTTATTGTTATTCGAGCCAGTTTTGAGTTTGGGCCGTAACAGATGTATATTAACAAATTAAATGAAGTTGACCAGACAAAACAAGGTCGATTGTAAAGTTTAAGTTAACTTTTGGGAAGCCGGAAAAATCTGGATTTCGATATCAGAGAAGCGCATCTGAGATTTATATCTCTCTCCAGTTTTCTTTCTTCATTCCTGTTTGACAAACGATCATAAAAAATGCTTTCTTTATCTTCAGCCGGTAAAGAATCTGTCAAGTGAGCCTCCAGTAGTCCTCAACATCAAGAAACTCTCTGAATGTACATTGTTCTAGCCTCTGACATCTGCCGGCACTCAATATCGAAAGCACGGGCCAACAATAACACACGTCTCGCTACGCATAAATTGTCGGCTTTTGTTCCACTTGGCTTCAGAAGTACAAGATAAGACGCAGATAAGCCTCAGAAACAGGTGTCTGCGCGAGCGTGTTTTGTGTGGTCTCCGGTTTCTAAGACGGCCGGTTATCTGAAGGCTTTTCTGGATGTCAGCCAGAGGGGTCTTTATCAGCCGTCAACAGACTTTACGCAGTAAAGAAACGGGTGAAAGTACTTTGACAAATCTCTTTGTGGCGTTCCTGACCACTCAACCTTGGCCTTCCGAGAGGATTCGAGGGTCTTTTAAGAAGCGGAGCACGTAATATTGAGGGCAAAATCGTCCGGGGAGTTTAAAAAAACTGAGAAAAAAAAACACTGTGCCCACCCTTCAAGTGCCCACAAGATCATCCCTTGAGTTTGGCATAAATGTGCGTGTGTGGATATTGAAATGCAAAGTGAATGCTGATAGCAAAGACAAAGCAATGAAAGGGGGGGATTGGGGGGCTAAAAAGGATTGCAAGCAGGGGGAATAGAGATAAAAGATTACAGATAAGGGAATCGGATGAGGTGAAGAGCAGGAAAGGAGATTTTGAGGAATAATTGACACTTCACTCACTGATAGTTTGATTGACTTGCCATCCGGCCAATCAGAACGTCAATATTCTGTGAATTTAATCATTTTGAATTCAAGACAAATCACATGCAAGATTACTGCGGTGCTTTTTTAAAAAGAGAAGTAGGAGTCAGCTCTATGAAAATCCGAGAACTAGGAGTTCACAGTTTACAAATTAATAAATGAATAAGAATGAGAGTTACAAAAGAATTATCAATGTTCCCAAGTTCCCAAAAATTCAACAATTTCTGCCATGTTGTACAAAAGGGATTGTTGCAGCTGGAGTTGATCTTCTTTGTGTGGATGTTGAGCTGCAACAACCCAGTACAGCCTGGTTTATACTTCTGCTTCAAGTGACCGGCGTAACCCACGGCGCATGCTACGCTCGTAGCTGTGCATTTATACTTCTGCGCGCTGTCTCTGTTGGTCTGCATTAACACTTCCGAAACGCTAGTGGGCAGTGAGGTGTTAATGTTCCTCTGTGTCGAGTTTCTTTGCTGCCGTTTAGTTTTTTTCTTAACGCTTCCTGAATGTACAATTGGCTCAAACTCTTTTTTTTTTTTTTGAGGAAGGAATCAGCGGACATGTGACAACTGTTTACCCATGAGGTAAACAAAAAACAAAACTTTCCTTCCAAAGCTGCCTCACGGGAATCCACACTCGTAAACAATCGCTTTATTGAGCTCGCGCGGCTCTCGGTCCCACCCTGGCTTGTCAGCGCTACCAAGCCGACCAATCACATAGATTGCACTACGTGTCGTTGCGACGTGTAGTTACACTTTTTGAGAAGTGCCCGTCAGTGACGCCGGCTTAGGGCTATGTGTCAACGCACAGGCTGCGCCGTAGCATACGCGTGCGGTTGACGCAGAAGTATAAATCAGCCTTAACCCTGAATGGAAGTTCCCTGGAGCAGGTACAGTCTTTTATCTACCCGGGCAATATCATCACCCAGCAAGGTGGAACAGATAAAGACATTACAGCAAGAATCTGCAAAGCAAGAATCGCTTCATCCAGCTCAAGAACATCTGGGCTTTGAGAGAATTTACTCTGACCACCAAGACCCATCAGTTCAACTGTGAAGTCAGTATTGTTGTACAAGGTTGAAACCTAAAGGATAACCAAAACTACCACCCGAAGAATCTAGACATTCATCAATACCTGTCTCAGACAGATTCTCCACATATGGGGAAGGATTTAACCCCCAATAGAAGCAGAAATCTGGAAGAGAAGATGGATTGGATAGGGCACACCCTACGCAAACCTGACGCTGACCTTTTCGTCCGACTCTCTGTCTGAAATCATTCATTTTACCCAAAAGTTATTCACTATTTACTTGAGGAGTTCACAAATTGATAGGGGAGTGCCATGACTGATACTGAAATCTTATCAGTTAGAGAAGTGGCTCTGGGTTTGCAAGGGTCAATTGGCAAAGGAATCAAACAAGAGGAAGACAAACAACAATAACAGGTGCAATAGAGGAAACCTCTTCAAATATGGAAGCGAACACTCGTCTGATTTTCATCACACTCTATAGGTTCTCAATGGACTTGGAGAAACTCTCAGCAGTGGCCGATCAACACCTATTAACAGACTTCTCTAAGAGCCAAAAGCTAAACTCAGTGCTGACCGGAGCAGGGAGTCACAGGGTTGTGGGATGCGTTGAGAAAAATGTGCTTTTATTGGCATGCAATGTTCTCATAATGTCACCCCAGAGCTCGTTTATAGCTCTGGAGATGATGGAGTTCTCAGTTAGCCTTGTTTTAGATGTTTCTTTTTGGAGAAATGAAAATAAAGTAGACATACAGAGGACCACGGGCTGTAAAATATCAGATGAAAGCAGCTAAGATGTTTTTCTATTGGTGGAATTGCACGAGAAATGCTTGCGTTTTGATTGAAATTGATGGTTTGATAATGAAAGCTTGCCAAATATGAGCACTTTTGAAATTCATTTTGAATTCAAGAAGGACCACATGATTGAGGAAACTCTGAGTAGAGGGATGATTTAAAAAAATTGCTTTACTTTTTTTTTTACTTGGAAAAGGGATTAGAAACATTTCCAATAATCTAGGTAGAACTTTTACATTTTTGTCTTAAGAAAAAAACTATATTATGTAGTGTTTGTATGGCAGTTTTTCCATAATAATCATAATAAACATGCACAACAATTTCACAGCAATTGGCTTTGATTTAAGAACCTAACATCACATTTTCCAACACAAAGTTGAATAAAATTGACCCTTTGCTAAGCCCCGCCCTCCTTAGTTACTGTTGCTACGCCTGTCAAGCTTTCATGCCTGGCACGGCTTTTACAATGGCTGTTTCTCAATACCAAGTACGCAAAGTTCGGACTTGCATCCTTGGAAGTTCAAACTTGTCAGGTTCAGACTTGGAAGAACGAACTCCCGAGGAGGCGAGGACACAAGTCCCGTACTTCTTCAAATGGAACAGCAGTGTACTTCATAACGTCACTTAACTCACCATGGATTCATCAGTTTCACTGTACATTAACAATAAAATGATTTAATTAATATTATATTAATATTATAAATCTACATTTTTGATTTAAGAAAATATACACATATATTCATATAAATGTGAATTAAAATGAGTTATTATACACGTGTCTTTGATAATCAGATTTATAAAACTACAATGGTAATTATACACAAAATAAGAAATAAAGACATACACGATAAGAAATAAAGATTACGTCAAGCAACTTGGTAAACAAAGACAAACAGCGTAAACACGGTAACATAATTAAAGACAATTATAAAAGGTAACAAAATAAAACTGCCAAAATAATACACTTGAGAACAAATAATAAATTTATAAGACCAAAAACTGTCCATTAGATATTCACAAGATGTATTAAATATCATGTTTTAACTACAATGGAGAGATGAGATCCAGTGGTACGTCCGAGATGGCCTGGCCAAAGTAAAGCTGCTCTGGCGGGGGAGCTGATGACGGAGCTCCCGCTGGCAGGCTGGGAGTCGGAGTCTGCATAAGCTGAGCCACATCGTTAAAGAAGCGCTATTTTTGTTAATAAACTGCCGATTTCAGTTTAAAACAACTACATTCTCGCCTGTAAAAATCTTAAAACTTTATTTTGTGACACAGTAAAGGAGTATTTTTAAAACCGTGCGGCCTTACTCCTCCTCCATTAGCTTTCGCTGGTTACACTGTAATGCATTTTGGGATACCTGGGCTCCGAATGTTCGCACAAGTCACCTCTCGATGCATCCTTGGCTAAAGGCCAGAGGAAGAACACATCCGGGAATTTCATGTGTACTTTGACTTGAAACAGTACTTTGGCGACGGTTGATAACATTTCACGAGGACACAAGAACGCAAGTACAGATAAGAACGCATATTGAGAAACGGCCAATGTGTGTGCGCCGGTGTCAGACACTGCCAGAGATATAATGTCCTTTTTGGCAAACAGGTGAGATATATGAGAAAGCCAGACAAAAAAGGACTGCAGTATGCATTACAGGAGTATATTCACGACATAATAGGCAACGGATTAGAGAGTATAATTTGATCAAAATTTAAGCTAGCTTAGCCTAGCCGCCTCATACGCTGACCATTCAACAGCTTAGCTCATGCACAGCAGAAGAGGTGAACTTTAAAAATAATCTAACAATAACAAATGAAACCATGATTTCTCTATTTTTAGCCAAAAACTCTGATAGATTAATTCTTGTGCAATGAAAAATAGCATTACTAACTGACGAGGAAACATGCATGGACAGTCCTTCTACAAAATTCATTCATAGAAAGAACAGCCAGAAAGGGGGAACTGATATATTTGTGCCGAATATTAGCATCATTGACCCATAACAATGTATAGTAAGTTACCTATTACTGTCAGTATGTTTGTGTGCTTATTATAAATTATTGAAAAACGGCTGCGGGTAAAGTATATTGATCACAAGTGCTCAGTTTGTGATCATATCTCGGTTTTGTTCTGTTGATTTGTAATTTCAAATATATATAGCTTAAAATAGATGGAAATATGAAGTTCAGTAAAGTTAACAACAGATTCGCAGATTCGTATTTTCCAGATCAATAACTCATGTCATTAGACCTATTCGCTATTAGTATGACTAACGTTACTATTGCGAAGGCTTAAACGGAGCATTACTCACAATATCGAGCGAAAATAAAGGTATAAGACAGCTGTAAAACATAACCTGCATTGTACTTTTGTAGGAGAAACAGTTTAGATGTGTTTAGTGTAAGAGGTGTGTGAGTTATTGCTGTCGGTCTGTCAATGAATGTGTCAGGAATATCAAAACAAAACCAACTTAACTCCGCTCCTTTAGCGCCCCTCACAGAGTTTAATCCACGCTGGCATTTGTCCTCTTGGATTTTTGGTTTTGAAAAGGGAAAAAATTCCACCATCCCATCCAAACTTTAAGGACACCGGGTATTAGATTTGCACAATCCATATGCACTCACTCCAAAGCTTGACAGAGCCCCTGCGCGTAGCTACAGTTGCTAAGCCACGATTGGTGGGTGGCAGTTTTTGGGTGTGGCTTAGCGAAGGGTCAGTTGCTCTTTTTAAAGTGTTTGTAAAGGCTGATTTATACTTCTGAGTCAAGCCAAACAGCTTAGAATGACCAAGAGGCGACACTCAATAGAACGTTTCATTGCAACAGCAGCGCCCAGCAACAGCCCTGGATTCCGCCATTTTGGAGTGAAAGTGATCGGCCGTCCATTGGATCTCATTACTGTCGCGTTGGCAAGCAGCTGCTTTGTTTTTTATCTATTTATTTAAAAAGCGCATTAAAGCTGAGATACAACCTGAAAGACAACAATACAACACTTACTATCACAATCATCAGCACTTTTAATAGTTTATTTTAAAGACTTATAATATGCTGTTGTTCTATTGGAGTTTTCATTCCAAAATGGCCACCGCGCCCTCTAGTGGCTGTTTCCCAAATTACACTAGTGTCGACTCTTGGTCATTCTAAGCGTATGGTCGGGCACAACATAGCCCTAAACCAGCGAAGTCCTATGGTCGCACGGTCGCATACCCCTTGCTGTGGCTGATGCTGACACTAGCTACAGTGTCATGCACCTATATTCTTATGCGCATTTTGCATATGCACATAAAAAATAGGTTGATGGAAACGCTAAGATGTGCATACATTTTGAAAATGCACATAATAATGTATGCACATAACTTGGTAGGATAAACGTTTTATTCAATAAGAAAAGATGAGCATAAACTACAATGGAAACACTTTTACCCAACAAATTCCAGTATGTGCATTAAAAAGGTCATGTGATTTTGTAATAAGAGACATTGTGATGATAAATATGTGTGTAAATGGATAAACCAGCAGGCTGAGCGCATCGTAAAACATCTGAAATGTTGTTTTGGACATTCTAAAATGCCTTATCCTGTCACGTTAGCGTGATCAAAACAATAACAAAAGATAGCGGATTCAAGTGCAGATTTTAATATACTATAGTGCAAAAACAGTGAACAAAAATCCAAAAATATCAAGGTGCAGAGTAACAAATAAGCAACGAAACAAGAAACTAAGACAGATAAACATGAACTAGACTACAGCAAGATACAAGGCAAGATCAGAAACAACAACTTGGAATAACAGACTTACTGGGAACTGGGAACAAGAAAGACAAGGAAGACAAACGATGCGATGATCAACAGTGGTGGAATGATAGAATATATAGTCCAGATAATCAACGGTAAAACAGACACAGCTGTGATGGCAGATCAGTGTATGTGTTTCGGTGTATGCGCGTGGTAAGTATGGAGTTGTATTCTCTTTGGGACGCTGTAGTTCCTTCTGAGTCCTGTTGAACTACAGCGCCCTCAGGTGGTCACTGACCGTCGTGACATATCCATCTTAGTATTAGTGTTATTACATTATTAAAGACCTCCAGAATCAACAACATCTGTGCTCTGCGTCTCACGCTTTCAAACACCACCGTGTGTCAGGATTGTCTTCTGAGGCACAAGTCATTTATTAAATAAAGAAAAGATTCATGCAGCTTCTCCAACAGCAGCAAATTCAGTTTTTATTGTTGATATTTGGCGCCAGTTAATCAGGATGTGTCTATTTTGTTCGCTTAGACTCTTTGGATGGAAGCAATGCTTTATTTGCATGTCTTATATGTAATATTCTAGTTTTGCGCACAAAATTAAATTAGCATTTTTGGATGGAAACATAGCTACTAACGCCCACCTCTCAAAAAATGGAACTACACGTTGCAACGACTCGTAGCACAAGCTCTTTGATTGGACATGTGGCAGCGGTGATGATGTGAGCAGTGCTGAGAGCCGCGAGTGTTTACTAGTGTGGAGTCTCGTGGAAGAGCTCCAGATGGAGACTGTTGTTTTTTTCAACCTTATGATTAAAGTTGCTGCACGTCTGCCTGTTCCCGCCTCAGACTGAGTGCGTTCTTGCTACTTGTACATTAAGGTAGTGTTCAGAAAAAATACTGTGGAAATATAAATGTAATCTAATTTTAAATGAACAATAATCTACATATAACAGAAAAGTTATATTCTTTGATTTTTAATTATGTAATTTCATTAACAGCCCAGCCTTGAGAGACATTAACCTTTGTCTTTCCGACTAGTGGCTAAACCAAAGTGATGCAAATGCTATGGGCAGGCTTTTAACGACTCTGCCTTTGTCTTTGGGTGATGCCTTCTTGCTAAAGAAACCCTTTTGTTGATTAACTCATCTGGTCAGTTGCTGGGCAGGTTTCTAACACCTATATGCTGGTTATCATGCTGACTCCAATACTGAATTTGCATGCTTTGTTTAGCCATTTCCCCTCCTCCTAAGAACACAATATAGACAGCAAATCATTGTTTTAATTCAGACTTGTGATGAAGCTCGCAGACTGCATACCTCCAGTAGGCTCTGCAGACACATGGACTTCTTAAAGATGCTGTATGACTGCAGATTAACCAACACGTCTCAATAAAGGAATTCTGCTTGTTTCGAGTCTCCTGGACTGGGTTCTCTCTCTTCACTCATTTATTTTTACTTTTTTTTACAACAACACCCATGAAAAAACTTGACATAGAGGAACATAAAAACCTACTGCCAGCTAGTGTTTCAGAAGTGTTATTGCAGAGCAACACAAACAGCATGCAGAAGTATAAATGCACGGCTATGCGCAAGGCATTTGCCGATCACTCGATGGAGAAGTATAAAGTTTAAATAATATGCAATTCTTTTAATTTCTTTTTTTTTGTTTTTTAGATATTATGTTAAATATTTGATTTAGGAATAATTGTGGTCTTTATTAAATTAACTAACACCTTTTTTTTGTAAATAAGTTTATAACCGTGTGAATTTTTATTTTATTTTTATTAAAATATTTCCTAAGAGATGTCTGACAGAGCAAGGGCATTTCACAGTACTTCCTATTATATTTTTGTCTTCTGGAGAAAGTCTTATTTCGCTTAGTTTGGCAAGTATCAAAGCAGTTTTTAATATTTATTTTTTAAACTAAACAATCAATATTATTAGAAATTATTTGTTTGCTACAGAACAACACACTGTTGTCCAATGACTTGCCTAACAAATCTAATTAACCTAGTTAAAAACTTTAAGCTGAATACTAGTATCTTACAAAATTACAGGTAAAATATAATGTACTGTCATCATGGCAAAGATTATGTAAATTTATAGATGAATTCATTTAGTTATTTAAAATATTGTTATCAACAATATCTTCAGTGTAAATTCAGTGTTAAACATCACTTGGGAAATTCGCAAGTTCACAAAAAAATTCACAGAAAGGCTAATAATTATGTATTTTATTTATTTGCACAGATGTCAGAATTCTTAGTCCTCCTCAATCATTAGCCTATATATTTTACCACAATTTATTTTAACGAAATGAAGATCACATTTTTAAACATAATACTTTAAATAATTCATTTCTAAATACTGATTTCTTTTATCTTTGTCATGATGGAAGTAAATACTTTTCTACTAGATATTTTTCAAGACAGCTTAAAGTGACATTTAAACGCTTAACTAGGTTAATTAGGCAAGTTACTGTATGACGATAGTTTGTACTGTAGACAATCAAAAAAACAGCATTACATTTTTTTTTCATTTTTAAAAAATTAAAAACTGCTTTTATTCTAGCCGAAATAAAACAAACAAGACTTTCTCCAGAAGAAAAAATGTATATTATAGGAAACACAGTGAAATATTCCTTGATCTGTTAAAAAAAAACATCATGTGGGAAATATGTGATTGGTGTTGGGTTTAATCTGGTTTTGGCGTACCTGCTGGAAACTCTCCCGAAGGTGGCTCTGGTCCTCCGGGTGGCAGAACTCCAGAATGTCTTTGCCAAGAAGATCCTGTGTAAACCCAATAAAATGAACAGTCGTATGAATGCTTGATTTATACAAGCCCTTAGTACTTGTGAAACATGGAGAATGCAGACAGCATCAGGGTCACGATGAATAATAACTGGGAAAAAGTTTGACTGTTTTCAAGCAGCGATAAGCCTCAATATTCTCTGTTATTCAGTCTGACTGGGATTGATGTCATCTCAAGGACTGATGGATTTCAAAATAAACAAATAAACATAAATATTGTCAGATTTAGTTACTGCAGATGTGCATTTAAAAAAAAACTCCACTTTTTTTAAAAATAGGCATTTCACAACACCCCTAAGATACAATAGTTGAGTTTTACCTTTTTTTTTAATCAACTCAGCTGATCTTTGTAATGTAATTTAATGTAATGTGTATTTGTATAGCGCATTTATTGTGTATGGCCATCCACCCAAGGCGCTTCACAACCATGAGGGGGGGTTTCTCCACACCACCACCAGTGTGCAGCATCTACTTGGATGATGCAACGGCTGCCAAAGGACAACGGCACCAGTGCGCTCACCACACACCAGCTATTGGTGGAGTGGAGAGACAGTGATAGAGCCAATTTGGTGGAAGGGGATGATTGAGAGGCCATGATTGTAAGGGCCGATAGAGGGACTTTGGCCAGGACACCAGGGTTACACCCCTGCTCTTTCACCACTGACTCTGAGGTGCCATGGGACCACAGATAGTCAGGACCTCGGTTGAACGTCTCATCCGAAAGACGGCGCCCACTGACAGTGTAGTGTCCCCTTCACTTTTACTGGGGCATTAGGACTCACACAGACCACAGGTTGAGCGCCCCCTGCTGGCCTCACTAACACCACTTCCAGCAGCAACCTAGTGTTCCCATGTGGTCTCCCATCCAGGTACTGACCAGGCTCAGCCCTGCTTAGCTTCAGTGAGTAACCGGTCTTGGGCTGCAGGGTGATATGGCTGTGGCTTTGTGTCTGACAGTCGCACTTTTAGCTTAGCTTAGCATAGACTGTTGAATCGAATTAGACCATTAGCATGTCACTAAAAATGTTTAAAGAGGTTCAATAACTTTCCTATTTAAAGCTCGACTTTTCTGTTGTTACATTGTGTATTAAAATGAATAGGTGCTATTTTCTAGGCCTCATATGGATAGGAACTATACTGTCATTTTGGTGTAATAATCAAAGTACGCAATGATATTACATATAATCTGGTGGCTTCTTCTATATGGTTGCATTGCTTATATTGAGGGAAGTTTGACAATTTTAGGACACTGTGTAATATCAAGGGCGAGGCAGTGACGCAGTAGGTAGTGCTGTCGCCTCACAGCAAGAAGGTCGCTGGTTCGAACCTCGGCTCAGTTGGCGTTTCTTTGTGGAGTTTGCATGTTCTCCCTGCGTTCGCGTGGGTTTCCTCCGGGTGCTCCGGTTTCCCCCACAGTCCAAAGACATGTGGTACAGGTGAATTGGGTAGGCTAAATTGTCCGTAGTGTATGAATGTGTGTGTGAATGTGTGTGTGGATGTTTCCCAGAGATGGGTTGTGGCTGGAAGGGCATCCGCTGCGTAAAAACTTGCTGGATAAGTTGGCGGTTCATTCCGCTGTGGGAATAAGCCGACAAGAAAATGAATGAATGAATGAATGAATGAATGAGTAATATCACTGCACCTGCTGCAGTTATGGCAAGCAAGCTAAGTTCATTTATTATTAAGTCACAATAAGAGTATAGTTCCTAGTCATATTGGCCTAGAAAATAGCAACTTTTATTTTCCACAGTCTTAGTACACAATGTAACTACAAAAGAGTGAAGTGAAAAATTTTCGAAACACTTTGGTCATTTTATGAACAAGATGCTAATGGTCTAATCTGTGGTCTATCATTGCATCTGCTGTAGCCTTGGTAAAGCAGCAAACTTCATTTATAAACACACCGCAAAGAAAGTATAGATCCTAGCTATATTAGGCTAGAAAATAGCAACTTTTCATTTTCCATCAGTCTTAGTACACGATGTAACTACAGAGGAGTCAAACTTAAAATAGGAATTAGCTTAGCATAGATCATTGAATTGGATTAGACTATTAGCATCTCACTTAAAAATGACCAAAGAATTTCAATACGTTTCCTATTTAAAGCTGGACTTTTCTGTTGTTACATTGTGTATTAAATTGCAAGGTTGCCATTTTCTAGGCCTCATATGGATAGGAACTATACTCTCATTTTGGCTTAATAATTAAGGTACTTCGCTCCCATACCAAGGCTACAGCAGACGCAAAGATATTACACATCGCCTGGAAATATGGTGGTTTCTTCTATATGGTTGCATTGCTTAAATATGCAGAGAAGTTTGACAATTTTAAGGCACTGTGTAATATCACTGCACCTGCTGCAGTCATGGCAAGCAAGCTAAGTTCATTTATTATTAAGTCAGAATGAGAGTATAGTTCCTAGCCATATTGGCCTAGAAAATAGCAACTTTTCATTTTCCATCAGTCTTAGTACACAATATATCTACAGAAGAGTCAAGCTTTAAATAGGAAAATGATTGAAACACGTTGGTCATTTATTGAGTGAGATGTTAATGGTCTAATCTGATTCAATTATTTATGCTAAGCTACGCTATAAGTGCTTCCACCAGCTCCAAAGATTAGTTTAATGAATACAAAAATGGTAAACTGTTTTACTCTTTTAAAAAAAAACTAAAAAGTGTAATGTTCCTTTAATATCTCTGCATAACATCACTGCACCTGCTGCAGCCCTGGTATGGCAGCAAACTTCCTTTATTATTACGCCAGAATAAGAGTATAGTTCCTAGTCATGTTGCCCTACAAAATAGCAACTTTTCATTTTCCATCAGTCTTAGTATACGATAAAACTACAGAAGAGTTGAGCTCTAAAAAGGAAAATTATCAAAACACTTTGGTCATTTTATGAGTGAGATGCTAATGGTCTAATCCGATTCAATCATTTATGCTAAGCTACGCTAAAAGTGCTTCCACCAGACCCAAAGACTAGCTTAATGAATGCAAAAATGGTAAAACTGTTTTACTCCATTAAAAAAAATTAAAAGTGTAGTGTTCATTCAATATAAAATTGACAATTTTCAGACATGCGTAATATTATTGCACCTGCTGCAGCCCTGGTATGGCAGCAAACTTTCCTCATTTTTAAGCCAGAATGAGAATATATTTTGTTACGATTGCCGTAAATTGGTGGGATTTTTGCATCCCGTTCTCTCTCTCTCTCTCTCCCCATCTCTGCCTGTCATATCCTTTAGGTCTGCCTTAGCGGAAGTTACTCATCATTGGGTGATGTGGCACTGTCACATAAAAGGACGCCAGGGAGAGCGGATGAGAGCGCGCTTTTCCTTTGATCCTGTTTTTGTGTGTTTTCTGACATGATTTTGTTATTCGTTGTTTTCGCTTAACTTCCGTTTGGATAAAATTATCTAGTATTATTTCTGCCCATTTTTTAACTACTTTGTGATTTTTGTACATATTAATTTCGATTATTTGTTTGTTACTTTTTGGTCCAACTCTTACCTGGCCAACAAAAGTAAGAGATTATAGTGAGAGTTGACTTTGTCCTCAGATTAAGGTGGACAGGGAAGAAGTTGTACGACTTCGATCATACAAACACGTAGTCAATCAATTGTTTAAAACACCAGATAAGAAGTGAATGCCATCTATGTATTTGTTTTGTTTTAGTTCAGTATAGGTAAGATTACGACGCTTGCCGCTGAAGATTTTTCTTTTCTTTTTCTTTTCATACTTCTAGCGAGGTAAGGGGTTTGCTTATGAGTTAGAATTGTTTTGTTATATTTATTTCTTTGATTTGGCTTCACTAGCATCCCTTTACTCTTGAGTTGACCTGATTTTGTTTAATACTTTGTTTAATTTGTTACTTTATTGTTATTGTAAATATTTCTTATTATTGTATATATATTTGGGCATTATTCTGATTTCACTTTTTGTACATGAAATCACTTTTGTTGGCAGTTCTGTTGTTTGTGTCTTTTACTTTCACCCATCACTTGTAAAAGTATCACACCTTTCCAATGTTACTACTTTTACCCTAGACTAACATCAAAGAGGTTGTAACAATTTCCAATAGCCATATTAGCCTAGAAAACAGCAATTTTTTATTTTCCACAGCCTTAGTATACAATGTGACTACAGAAGAGTCAAGCTTTAAGAAATTTTTTTTCTTAAACACTTTGGTCATTTTATGAACGAGATGCTAATGGTCTAACCCACAGGTTTCAAACTCGGTTCCAAAAGGGCCGCAGCTCTGCACAGTTTAGTTCCAACCCTAATTAAACACACCTGATCAAACTAATTGAGTCCTTCAGGCTTGTTTGAAACCTACAGGTAAGTGTGTTGGAGCAGGGTTGGAACTAAACTGTGCAGGGCTTCAGCCCTCCAGGAATTGAGTTTGACACCCCTGGTCTAACCCGATTCAATTAATTGTGCTAAGCTAAGCTAAAAGTGCTCCTGTCAGACCCAAACATCAGCTCAATGGATTAAAAAATGGTAATACTCAACTGTTTAACTCCAGAGGAGATGTAAAAGGAGCCTATATTTTCAAAAAAAAATGTGTGGTGTTCATTTAATATGAAGTTTCAAGGTGATAATGACCTGAGGTTGGTAGCCAATCACGTTGATGCATCGAGGGTCCACGAATGTGATGATGCCATCCGAATTGTGGCGCGAAAGGAATTCAGTCGGAACTGAAAGTCCGTTCATATCCATTGAAACGGGAGAGCTGGTCACCTGAGGGACGAGATGATGAAGAGTTTTACATACAAACAGATGGTCTGGTTCTCAAACCAGCAGATGCATGCTTTGTTGCGCAACACAGTCATGGGATCGTCAAAACATTAGTTACAGTTGTCTGTATGGTTTAAGATGTGGGAGAGTATTTATTAAACTGAATGGATGTAATGTTTGATTCAAATGCAAAGATGTGGCTTCACTGTGAAGTAAACAGGGTAATTCTCCATCCCCTGAGTGTGTGTGATTGAGGAATGGGCAGGGTAGACATTTAGTCATTTCATTTAATTTTTTAGCTTCTTTTCTTTTGTCTAAACGACTTACAAATGAGGAGTTTAGCAATTTTACATGAAGAGGCATTTAACTGAAATTGCATTAAATGTAATGGTGTCACCCATAATTCTCCTGCAACACTTAAATCAACTATACACAATTACATCCCCTGTTTTGGGTTAATCTGCTATTTTGTAAATTTCCAATTGATTTCCTTTTAATTCCAATTATTTCAATATTTTGTCATTTTTTAAATCATAGAAAGTTTAGCAGTGAAACTATTACTAATAACTATTGTTATTGTTCCTGGATGTTGTGCCGTGTTTATCTGAAATAAATTTTCAGTTTATTATCTTCAATTCCCATAGATTACTGTTAATTCCCATATTTTGCTTTTAATAACCATGGAAAGTTTAGTAGTGAAACTATTATTGTTCCTGGATGTTATGCCATGTTTTTCTGGAATAAATTTTCAGTTAATTACCTTTAATTGCAATATATTTTCCAATAATTCCCATATTTTGCCGTTAATTAAGATGGAAAACCTGGTAGCAGATCTGTAATTGTTCCTGCATGTTGTGAGGTGTTTATCTAAAAAAATATCAGTTTATTCCAACTTAATTCCTATACATTCTTGCTAATTCCCATATTTTGCCCTTAATTATTTCAAAAGGTTTAGTGGTGAAAATGTTATTGTTCCTGGATGTTGTGCCATGATAATCTGAAATAAATTTCCAGTTTATTGCCTTTAATTCTTATATACTATCGTTAATTCCCATATTTTGCTGTTAATTACCATGGAAAGTTTATTAGCGAAACTGTTATTGTTCCTGAATGTTTGAAGCATTTAACTGAAACTGCATTAAATATGGTGGTGTCAACCAAGATTATTCTGCAAGATTTATATCAACTGTATACAATTACATTCCCTGTTACAGGCTAATCAGCATTTTGGTAAATTTCTAGATTAATTGTCATACATCTCTATTAATTTTCATACTTTGCTGTTAATTACCATGGAAAGTTTAGAAGCGAAACCGTTATTGTTCCTGGATGTTGTGGTGTTTACGTGGAATAAATTTCCAGTTTATTCCCCTTTAATCCTCATACATTCCTGTTAATTCCCATGTTTAGCCGTTATTTACCATGGAAAGTTTAGTAGCGAAACTGTTATAATTGCTGGATGTTCGGAGCATTTAAATGAAATTGCATTAAATATGGTGGCCTTAATCAAGATTATCCTGTAAGATTTAAATCAACTATAATTTTTTTCAACTCTCCAGTTTATTCCCTTTCATTTCCATACATTTCTTTTATCTGCCATATTTTCCCATTTATTTAAAAATTTTGCCATTAATTACTATGGAAAGTTTAGTAGCGAAATCGTTATTGTTCCTGGATGTTGTGAGGTATTTATCTGAAATAAATTTCCAGTTTATTTTCTTTAATTTCCATACATTCCCATATTTTGGTATTAATTACCATGGAACATCTAGTACCAAAACTGTTAATGTTCTTGGAGGGTATGATGTGTTATCTGTGATAAATTTCCAGTTTATTCCCATTTAATTCCCATAGTTTCCTGTTAATTGCCATATTTTGCCACCAATTACATAAAAAAAGTTTAGTAGAAAATCTGTTACTGTTTCTGAATGTTGTGCTGTGTTTTTCTGGAATAAATTTTCAGTTTATTTCCTTTAATTCCCACAGATTTCTGTTTTTTCCCCATATTATGCCATTAACTACCATGGAAAATCTAGCAGCAAAACTGTCATTGTTCCTGGATGTTGTGTCATGTTTATCTAGAATATATTTCCAGTTTTTTCCCTGTAATTCCCATACATTCTCATTAATTCCCCTATTTTTCCATGGAAAGTTTCCAGCTTTGAATATATCTGAAATTCTGCAACTCCAATGTAAACACATTAAAAGCTGTTTTCTGTCAGTTTATTAAAATGTGTGATGTGCCCCACAAATGAGTTCACAATGTGGATTAAAGCAGCTCCAGACAAAGCAAACATCTCGAAATAAGAAAGGGTTGAGGAAATACATTGAAAACAGATGTTTTCTTGATCCAAAGAATTATAAAAATGTGTCCTGCAGGATAATATATGAGCAGTAAGATATGTTGCAATGATCTTCATCTTTTCAGTGATTCGTTTAACATCCCAACTGACAAATAAATAGTCAGATTTGCTAATTATTACATTTTAATAAGCTGATTTTTAATCAAAGTCTGTTGCTTTTACAGGGTATAGGTTTGCATGCAAATCAGGAAAAATTATTACTTCAATAACCAGCTTTTTGTGAGTTATTAGTGTACTATTGGTAATTTCAATGTGTTTTGCAAATGTTAACAAATAGAATAAATGTTGCATGCCTACTTTCATGACAAGTCTAATGATTCATAAAGAAATAAATTAAAAAAATATTTAAATCAATCGATTAAAGAAAAATCCATGCTATGTATATTGAAACAAACTTGCACCATTGTTTGAAATGTATTAAATATTCGCGAGATGTAGAAATAGATTAAAGAAAGTAATACTTTTCTGCAGTGACCCTGAGTATAGAGAGTTATTTGTTATTTGAGAGCTGACAAGGCACTTTATTATAGTGACAGATGAATTAAGTTCCTAGATATATTATGTGACAAGAAATACAAATATGTTTAGGTAAACGACAGATGCTAAATATACTAATACGTCTCCTGTCCAGAGCAAGCATTACATACATTTTAAAATCCCAGACTCATCATAATTCATCAAGATAAACTGAACTCCGGATCAAGCTGAACTAAGCATAAATGCATCATAGATCATTGGTTTCTCTCACAGGAATATCAAGTGTTGTATTAATACAGTGTATATACGCAGTTGAAGTCAGAATTATTAGCCCCTTTTGGTTTTTTTTCTTTTTTAAATTTCACAAATGACGTATAAGAGAGCAAGGAAATTTTCATAGTATGTCTGATAATATTTTTTCTTCTGGAGAAAGTCTTATTTGTTTTATTTTGACTAGAATAAAAGCAGTTTTAAATTTTTTTAAAGCCATTTTAAGGACAAAATTATTAGCCCCTTTAAGCAATTTTTCCCCCCAATAGTCTACAGAACAAACAATCATTCAATAACTTGCCTAATTACCCTAACCTGCCTAGTTAACCTAATTAACCCAGTTAGGACTTTAAATGTCACTTTAAGCTGTATAGAAGTGTCTTGAAAAATATTTAGTAAAATATTATGAATTGTCATCATGGCAAAGAGAAAATACATCAGTTATTAGAAATGAGCTATTAAAACTATTACGTTTAGAAATGTGTTGAAAAAAAATCTTCGGTAACACTTTAGAATAACTATCCGTTATAACTAGTTAATAGACCATTAATAAACTGGTAGTTAACAAGTTATAAATGACTTGTTAAATAAAAGTTAAAGGTTTGTTAATTATTTATAACTGTGCCTTATAGATTGCTAATAGATAACTTACAAGCTGTTAGTTAACAAGTTGTAAAAGACTTCTTAACTGTATTTTAATTATTCATAACTATACCTAATACATTAGTAATAGATCATAAACAAGCGGTTAGTAAATAACTTAATAAAGACTTGTTAAGTAGCAGTTAATAGTGTATATATGTTATTGGGACGTTATTCTAAAGTTGTGGCTATTTTTTATTTATTAACTGTTAGTAAATGAGGAATAGTTGCAACGCTAGAATAATGTCCCAATACCATGCTTAAGCTAATAACTAACGTTTAACTAATATATTTACTCACACTTTACAGATCAGTTGTTCATCGTTTGTTAACCATCTACTAATACCAGGGAAACTTTGTAGAACAGCAAATGGATGGAACAAGTTCAAGCTACAGAAATTTGATGTGATAATTAAAATATAAAATGTTTGTATCTTAACCTTGTTCCACTTATAGGCTTTTCTGTGTGCTGTGTTTTACCAAAAAAACTCCACAGATGAAATGTTGAACATTATGTTTAATGTATAGAAACACACATACTGAACCATCACATGGCAGTACAGTAGTATACAAGAATACAAACCCATGAAGTGCTAAATATGAAAACAAAATAAATAAAAATGTATTTTCTTAAAGTTCTACAAAGTTTCACTGGTGTTATTATATGGTGAACAACTGATCTGTAAAGTGTGAGTAAATATATTAGTTAAGCGTTTGTTAATAGCTTACGTATGTTATGGGGACATTATTCTAAAGTTGCAACTATTCCTCATTTACTAACAGTTAATAAATTAAAAACAGCTGCAACTTTAGAATAACGTCCCAATAACATATATACACTATTAACTGATACTTATTAAGTCTTATTAAGTTATTTATTAAGCGCTTGTTCATGATATATTACTAATTTATTAGTTATAGTTTTAAATCATTAAAATACAGTTAAGAAGTCATTTACAACTTGTTAACTAACAGCTTGTAAGTTATCTATTAGCCACCTATAAGGCACAGTTATAAATAATTAACAAACCTTTAACTTTTCTTTAATAAGTCATTTATAACTTGTTAACTACCAGTTTATTAATGGTCTATTACCTAGTTATAATGGATGGTTATTCTAAAGTGTTACCAAATCTTCCCTTCGTTAAACAGAAATTAGGGAAAAAAATAAACAGGGGGGCTAATAATTTAGGGGGGGGCTAATAATTCAACTGTCTATATATATAAAGTAGTGTGATAAACAGTGTTGCAAGATTGGACGGTTTTGAACATGATCGTGCAGGTGTAAAATGAAATAATGACATAAGGGTATCAAAAATTCGGGCAGTTTTGCAACTCAACGCCTGCCCCCTCTAATGTGTTCTCGGGACTGTCACTTAGTGTGATTTCCAGATGACTGGGTGGGGTTTTTTTGCATTTCGGTGGGTTTTGGATAGTTTTTGGGCTGGAATCAGTCAGCTACATCTGGCAAGACTGGTGATAAAGTGTTTGCCCCTTATTGAAGTCTTATTTTTTGGCATGTTTGTCACACTTTCATGTTTTAGATAATCAAGCAAATGTATAGAATAAGGTCATGCATGTTTTAATGCTTTATAACCTTTCCACATGGGTAGATCACAATTATTTTCTTTGAATCTCCACATCTAGTTTTTTTGAGGATCTTTTGGTCTACTTCACTTTGTCAGGCAGATCCAATTTAAATGATTTCTTGATTGCAAACAGCTTTTGTAAATGATTCATATGCCTGTTCTGGCAGTGTTTATATTCTACAAATGTTAGTTTATAGAAAAAAAAGGTTGTCTTTTTTGCCCACTCATTTATTTTTTATAGAGTTCATGACCCACTGGTCAACTTTTTAGAAGAGTCTGGCATGATGAAGCTGCATGGCTAAAAATCCTTACTGGACACACATTTGTCTTTTAGCCAAACCTTTGAATGGAGTCCAGAATATGCCACTGCATTCCTGGACACTTAATTTGTGTGACTTTAATGAGTAGACAGGGCTTACACTAATTGTCAATGATTTCGTGCACTATTTACGAATGACTGGAATTTCTTAAACTCACAATTAATTATTAAATCAAATGCATTTGTGAACCCAGAGGTGAGGTTTAAGTAAGGTCTGTATAAGCTTAAATTACAAATGTTTTGTGAATGAGACCTAATGCATGGAAGAGGTTTAGGGCCAAGCAATGATAAAAAATATTAAAATACTTTAGGGACTAAAGTGTCAAATTAAACTCTGTACATTTGGAGAAGGTAAAAAAAAAAAACTTGTAAATTAAAAAAAAAAAAAAAACAACTACTAAATTTCATTAAATTTCAAGACTGAAGTCGTTATTTTTACAAGAACAAAATTGTTGAACGGAGTTGTTATATTTTGAATAAAGTAGTTAAATTTAAGAACTTTTTTGTAAGAAAATCATTGGAACTGAATTAGTTTATTCTTGACATTTTATTTACAATGTTTTCTTAAATTTAACAAATTTAAAAATGTAAGAAGTTATTGTTTCAAGAAAAAAATGTCTAAATTAAAAAAAACTAATGTAATGAAATGTTGAAAATAATGTCATTAAATTGAGAATAAAATCATTTATTGCATGAAAAATTCACTAAATAAAAAAAGAAATAAATGTTGAAATTAAGCTCATACAATTCTGAGAAACAAGAAGCCCCCTATGTTATGACAAATAGACTTCTAAATTAAAAAAAAAAAAAAAACTTTGAAAATAGACCCATTACATTTTGAGAATATAGTGGTTCATTTTTCGTAAGTAAAAAATTTGAACGAAAACTGGAACTGAATAACTTTTAACTTTAACTTTCTTAAAATTTAAGTCCTTATGTTTAAAAAAAAAACTACATTTAAAAAAAATAATTATAAAATGTTGAGAATAAAGTTATTAAATTGAGAATAAAATAATTTGTTATGAGAAAAGTAATTAAATTAAATATAAATGTTAAGAATAAACTCATTAAATTCTGTGGAACAAGAAGACATTAAGACATTTAGAAATAAACTTGTAAATATCAAGAAAAAAGCCTAAATAAAATGCTGAGAATAAAAAAAAATTAAGACAATTTAAAAGATCATCTTTGATACCAACAAGTGGTTTTGCATGTGCTAAAAAACAACACTGTATATATATGGATTTTATATGACACTACTCACAATTTACAAGGCGTTTTAACAACTCAACCCATTTAATCCCTGTTTTTATAGCTATACATGTCATAGTTTGAGAATTTACGACCGGCACACATACCTGCAGTCTTCCAATAGCAACCAAGCAGTATTTGCTAGTTTGACCTGCTTCTGTGTCTTCATCTGGAATAGTCATGCCTGAAAAACACACACACACACACACACAAAAAAAATAAAAAACCGAGTCATTTGTCCAAACAAACACTGATGGCACACTGAAAATATGTGCAAATCAGAAACAGTCATATAGTTAGATGCTCTAGTATTGCCTGATGACTAACATGTTTATTCATACACTTTTTTTTAACAAGATGTTCTCTGTTGCAAGACATGCTGCTTGGAAATGTGTGTGCAATCCAGTTAAGCAGCACCTAAAGTTTGGTTTATACTTCTGCATTGAGTGATCGGCGTTACTCACAGCGCAATGCCATGCATTTATACTTCTGCATGCTGTTTGTGTTGCTCTGCAATATTACCTCCAAAATGCTAGCTGGTGGCAGGTTTTTATGTTCCTCTGTGTCAAGTTTCTTCAGGGATGTTAGTTTTTTTCTGAACGCTACAAGTAGCTAAAACTCGCTTATTCAGAAGCGGGAACTAGCAGACGTGCAATAAATTTAATCATAAGGCAAACACAAAAAAAAAGTTTGCATCTGGAGCTCCTTCATGAGACTAGACACTCATAAACACTCACTTCATCGGGCTCGCGGCTTTCTGCTAACAAGCCGAGAAATCACAGAGCTTACGCTACGCGTCATTGCAACATGTAGTTAAGTTTTTTTGGGAGGTGCGTGTCAGTGTCAGCCACGGCGAGGGCTTTGCAAAGCATGAAGGGTGCGCCGGACCATACATGTGCGCTTGATGCAGAAGTATACATCAGCCTTAATACTGAAGTAATTGAAACTGCAATTCATTGACTGGCTCCAGACACAAGCAAATCCTGCTAGACTGCCATGTTAACATGCCCAACTTTACTGCAGAAAAAAAGGTGTTTGCAGCCTGGTATAAACATGGTTTCGCTGTATACACCTAATATTACCCTTTATGACAACTGCGAGGCTTGTGAACTGTGGCGAGGGGGCGTGGCCGAGAGCCGTGGGAACGGAGTGAGGCCACCGCGTAAGTGGATACACCTGCGGTGCGCACCTGCTTCGGATCCCACGGAAGAAGCTCTGGACGATAAAAGGAGGAACGATGGCAGAGGAAGCCGAAAGAGGACCGGGCCTCGGACATATATTACTTTTGCTTTCAGTTTGAAGGCAGTCTCCGTGAAGAGCTGCTGTCCGTTTGTTTTGGTTTAGACGGCAGTCTCCGTGAGGAGCTGCCGTCACTGTTATTAATAAATATTTTAAAGCTCCGTCGGTTCTCCGCCTCCTTCTTCCCGGCGGCCAAAGGGCCGTGAACTTTATTACATGAACATTTTATAACTCAATAATTTAATTTAAATTAAGCCCTAAAATTCTGCATAATTAAAGATGTGGCGACTTGAATCTTAATAACAGCAACTGCTCAACATTTTTGTTACAGGCTGTTTCTCAATTCCAAGAACGCAGAGAACGGATTTGTGTTATTGTGGAGACCGGTCTTGCCAGGTGTCCTCGGAAGAACAAACTCAGGAGACCGTGAGGGCAGAGAACGCGTCCTTTGAGAATTGAGATGCTGCGCTCTTCCTGATGGTCACATGACCTTCATGTGTTTTAAATAGTAAAATATTTAAACATTACAGCACTCATACAACAATTTATTGTTTTTCCCCTTTTCAAAATATATACTGTGAATAAAAACATTATAAATATACTCACAATATAAATAAAATAGATTTTGATACGAATTTCAGCAAACAAACACCCTTAATATGTTTATTCCTTTATTAAGATGGTCATGGAAATGTTTACTTTCACCGTTTCATTTAGGGAAACTCCTCAGGTAAATAAGTGATATCTCTGAACTTTAATGATAAATCTAAATAAAATGCTGCGCTTTCCACCTCCAGTCGCAATGACTTCTGGGACTTCCAGAGCGAGTTCGGTGCTCAAGTCTGCATCGGTGCGTCCTCGATATCAAGATCACATCCGGGAAGATTCACGCTTCCTCCGTACTTGCGGTCTTGAGTATTGGAACTGAACTTAGGCAGCTGATGATGACGTTAAACGAGAACACGAGGACGCAAGACCGCTGAAGAACGCATATTGAGAAACAGCCAGTCATGTTATAGTCTGCTGGAAACTATTTATTTTAGTCATCTGAAATCTAGTAGTGGAGCTGAATGTTGTGCAGTGTTTATTTGGAACAAATTCCCTGTTTATTTCCTTTAATTCTCATACATTTCTGTTAATTCCCATTTATTACCATTAATTCCCATCAAGTATCCAGCTTTGATTTTTTTTTTGCAACCCTAATGTTAAGCCACTAAGCATTTTTTTTTCTGTCAGTTTATACAAATGGGAAACAAACGAGTCCTTAATGTGAAGTTAAGTTAAAAGTAAAAAAAAAAAAAAAAAGCGCAAACATCTTAAGATACCCTACTAATAGCATTTGCACTACATTTTTGTCATAGTCTCCTGGATTTTATTTCTTTTAGTAATTTAAAATCTAGTAGCAAAACTATTATTATTGTTACTGGATGTTGTGCTGCGTTTATTATTTACATTTCCAGTTTATTCCTGTTAATTCCCATACATTTCCCAATAATTCCCGTATTTTACCATTAATTCTCATTAAGTATCCAGCTTACTAAGCAACTCACTGAGCTGTTTCTGTCAGTTTATTCAAATGTATAAAACAAATGTGAAAAGAAAATATTTATTTGCAATTCATTGACTGGCCACTGGGGGCTGGCTCCAGAAACAAGTAAATCCTCATAGACTGTCATATTAAAATGCCCAACTTTAGAGCAGAAAAAACCTGTTTGCAGCCTTTTACAAAAACGGTTTTGGTGTAAAAAGCTAATATTACCCTTCATGACAACTGTGAGTCTTGTGAAATGTTTATAACTCATTGGTCTAATTTATTTGGAGCCATAAAATTCTGCCTAATTAAGGCCACTTGAATCCAACTAATAGCATCTGCTCCACATTTTTGTCAGAGTCTCCTGGAATTTATGTCTTTGCAATTCATTGACTAGCCACTAGGGGCTGGCTCAAGAAAACAAGCAAATCTTCCTAGACTGCCATGTTAAAATTCCAAAGTTTACAGCAGAAAAAAGGTGTTTGCCGCTACAAAAAAAAAATGGTTTTAATGTATGTATATCAGGTATTACCCTTCATGACAACTGTGAGGCTTGTGACTTTTTTTTAATAACTTTTAAACATTCCTGTTAATTCCCATAATTCCCAGCTTGGAACATTTCTGTATTTCTGCAACTCAAATGTAAACCAATTAAGCTGTTTTCTGTCCATTTATTAGAATGTGCGATACAAATGTGACACAAATGCATTCTTAATGTGTATTTAAACACATCCATACCAAGCAAACATCTTTAGGGATGAGGAAACATATTGAAAACAGATGTTTATTCATACATGTTGCAATTTTTTTTTTTTAACAAGATGCTTTGTTGCAGGACATTGTTCAGAAATATACCTGCAAAACTTTTTTTTTTGATCCTACTAATAGCATCTGCTCGGCAGTTTTGTCACATGTAATTGATTTCTTTTTGTCATCTAAAATCTAGTAGCGAAGCTGTTATTGTTCCTGGATGCTGGTGCCGTGTTCATCTGGAATAAACGACACACATGCAGTAGCAGCAGATGGAGAGATTCATGTCCTGGAGTTTGTTTAAGCATGATCGTAAAGCATTTAATCTCCTTTTAATTACATTACAACAATTTCTTCTCGACTTGCTTGCCTTGACCTCACTAAGGCTGATGACTAAAATAAGTTTCTGTAAGGTGATTACACATAGATATTTACTAACATGAACTAATACTGAACAATACTTGTGTGAAATCATAGTTTAAGATTTGTTAATGCATTGTAAATATTGTGCTTGGTAACATAATTCATGGGTGGCACTGTCGCCTCACAGTAAGAAAGTCGCTGGTTCGAGTCAATATTTTTGTGTGGAGTTTTGCATGTTCTCCCAGTGTTGGCATGAGTTTCCTCCAGGTGCTCTGGTTTCCCCCCCAGTCCAAACACATGCGCTATTGGTGAAGTGGGTAAACTAAATTGGCCATAGTGTATGAGTGTGTGTGTGAATGAGAGTGTATGAGTGTTTTTCAGTAATGGGATGCAGCTGGAAGTAGAGATTTGCGCAGGACTACATTTTGAATCCCGCTCCCGCCAGGTTTTAACCCAAACCCGACCTCTCCCGCTTATATTTAGCATTTGTTGTCCCGCTGCCCGACCCGCCCCATTTTCCACCCGCCGCGGCCGATCCCGTAAAAGAGGGGGGGACAAAACCGAAAACCACCCAGCTATACAGAGTCTGGGTCCTTATAGCTGCAACAAAGTACTGGAAAACACCAGTACTCCCTTTTTTCACACACACACTCACACACTACAGCCAGTTCAGCTCATCCAATTTACCTATAGCGCTTGTCCGGAGCACCTAGAAGAAACTCTGCTGGGACTCGAACCAGTGGCCCTCTTGCTGTGAGGCGACAGTACTGCCACCGTGCTGAGCTACTGTGCAGCCTTTCACAGAGTAATTGTTATTATTCTATGTTCAGTTCTACAGTAAGTGTCTTTGTGGATGACTTTGTGGAAACTGATGTAAAATGATTCAGACTTATTTGTTTTAAACAATAAAGTTACATTCAGCGATGCCAATAGTTCAGTGAATCTTTTTTTGAAGTCTTAATTAATATGTATTTAAGAAAAAGCGTCCGTTTTAATTTTACATAAATAAAAGCTGTACATGTTCACAAAATGTAAAACACTATGAAAGGCTTGGAATCTAAACTCACCGGCCACTTTAATAGGTACACCTTACTAGTGCCTGGTTGGACCCCTTTTTGCCTTCAAAACCGCTTTAATCCTTCATGGCATAAATTGAACAAGTTACTGGAAATATTCCTCAGAGATTTGCTCCATATTGACATGATAGCATCACGCAGTTGCTACAGATCTGTCGGCTGCACATCCATGATGCGAGTCTCCTGTTCCACCACATTCCAAAGGTGCTCTAATGGATTGAGTTCTGGTGACTGTGGAGGCCATTTGAGTACAGTGAACTCATTGTCATGTTCAAGAAACCAGTCTGAGATGATTCATGCTTTATGACATGGAAGTAGCCATCAGAAGATGGGTACACTGCGGTAATAAAGGGATGGACATGGTCAGCAAAAATACTCAGGTAGGCTGTGGTGTTGACAAGATGCTCAATTAGTACTAAGGGGCCCAAAGAGTGCCAAGAAAATATCCCTCACACCATTACACCACCACCCCCAGCCAGAACTGTTCATACAAGGCAATTCTACCATCCAAATGCTGCAGCAAAAATCGAGACTCATCAGACCAGGCAACGTTTTTCCAGTCTTCTATTGTCCAATTTTGGTGAGCCTGTGTGAATTGTAGCCTCAGTTTCCTGTTCTTAGCTGAAAAGAGTGGCACCTGGTGTGGTCTTCTGCTGCTGTAGCCCATCTTCCTCAAGGTTGGACGTGTTGTGTGTTCAGAGATGCTCTTCAGCAGACCTCGGTTGTAACAAGCACTTATTTGAGTTACTGTTGCCTTTCTGTCAGCTGGAATCAGTCTGGCCATTCTCCTCTGACATAAACAAGGCATTTCCCCCCACAGAGCTACCGCTCACTGGATATTTCCTCTTTTTAGGACCATTCTCCGTAAACCCTAGAGATGGTTGTGCGTGAAAATCCCAGTAGATCAGCAGTTTCTGAAATACTCAGACCAGACCATCTGACACGCTCAAAGTCACGTAAATCCCCTTTCTTTCCCATTCTGATGCTCTGTTTGAACTGCAGCAGATCGTCTTGATAGGCATGTCTACATGTCTAAATGCATTGAGTTGCTGCAATGTGATTAGAAATTTGCATTAACAAGCAGTTGAACAGGTGTACCTATTAAAGTGACCAGTAAGTGTATTTTCTATACAATATGCATATTTTTTTGCTTTATTGCTTTTATGTTAAGTTTTTTTATACCAATTCAACAGAAGAATAGCAGAAATAAATGGGAAAAACATTTCAGGACACCGATATTTTATTTATAAGATCAAAGCGAGTCAAACTGGTAACTCGCGAGTCATTTTGACTAATTAATTGAACGAATCGCTTCATTAAGGGTTCATATTGGCTGTGTGATGTGTTTGTTAATATATGTTGTGCATCCATCAGAGACGATGAACAAACATAGAATGATATTATTATAGAGCAGAGACACGTAAGGGCAATTTATTGTCCCCATTGTCATCATTTCACTGTCTGCTCCCACATTCACACGGCAAACATGTCACCTCGAGTAAAATACAACTCAATTCATCAACACTAGTTTGCAAAACTAATGAGTCTGTGCTGCAAATAAAACAGGCACGGCTGTTTATATCTATCACTGTTTAGTCTAAACAAATGACACGCTGAAAATCAAACAACAAGCCAGATGCACTGATGTTTACAATTAATTTACTGCCTTTAATTTGCACAAAAGTGACATTATACCAGCAGACAGGATTCATTGGTTTGCATATCACACTAATAAAAACACATACATAAAGTCTTGTGTTTGTTTTCGCTAAAGAACATCCCATCTGCTCTTTCCACAGAGTTTCTTAACCGTTCATAACGTCTTATGAACACGATACGCGATGTCTCCGTTTAGATCACCGCATTCCAATAAGACGCGATAATAGCTGACGATCGAGCGCCGCTGGTTATTTTTAGCCTAGTTTTTGTGCCGTTATGCAACATGCAGGATGTGGAGCATGTGCGATTGATTTCCATGACACACATATTTGTAGGAGACCTGGAGAACCTCCAGCTGAGATATGAGGCAACAAAGTTCACGTTATTGGGCTTTGAGTTCAGGGTTGCTCAATATCTGTCTTTCACCTGCTGTTGTGCTAATATGAATCTCGGGCTGGAGAGATCTGGATCTGGAGTCATGTGGGAGCCATCCAGAACTCCAGAACTCTCTGTCGATTCGATGAGAATTTAACACAGAGTTAAGAGAGTTCAAGAGGTTCAAACTTGTTCAACATGAGGTTTCAGTCATTTTGGTTTTTGGGTTATGCTAACCTAAATGAATCTGATTTATTACTATTGCTGATTCAAAAAAATAATAATTCTACCCCGACACAAATGATTCAATGAATAATTTTTAGACTTTTCAAAATTACAGGCAGTGGTGGTAAATGATTCATTGAATCTTTTCCGGTAACATCAAAACTACATGCAGCGATGGAAATGATTTAGTGAATCATGTTTGATATTCAAAATCACATCGAGTGTTGTAAATGACTCACTGAATCTTTTTTTCTGTAGCATCAAAACTACATGTAGAAATGTAAATGGTTACCTGAATCTTTTTTTTACGTAAAATCAAAACTGCTTATAATGATGTTAATGATTCAAACATGTTTAACATGAAGCTTCGGGTCATTATGGCTTTGGGTTATGCTAGCCTAAATCTGTAATATAATTTTGAATAAAATGACTTTATAGAGGTAACAAGAACAAAATTGCATGTGCTGATGCAAAAGATTCAGTGAATAAGTTATTCAGTGAATAATATAAAATATTTTATTCAATAACATTAAAACTACCTGCTGTTATGAAAAAGATTTAGTGAATCATGTTTGAATATTTCAAAATTACATGCAGTGATGTAAATGACTCACTGAATCTTATTTTCTGTAACATTAAAAAATATATGCAGTGATGTAAATGACTCACTGAATCCTTTTCGGTAACATTGAAACTATATGCAGCGATGAAAAGATTTAGTGAATCATGTTTGGATATTTCAAAATCCTATGCAAAGTAAATGATTCACCGATTCTTTTTTCAAACATCAAATCTGCATGCAGTGATGTAAAGGATTCACTGAATCTTTTATTCAGTAACATTAAAACTACCTGCAGTGATGGAAAAATATTTAGTGAATCATGTTTGAATATTTCAAAATCACATGCAGTGATGTAAATGATTCAAACATGTTTAACATGAAACTTCGGGTCATTTTGGCTTTGGGTTATGCTAGCCTAAATCTGTAATCTAATTTTGAATAAAACTACTTTTTAAAGAAGAAACAAGAACAAAATTGCATGTGCTTATGCAAATTATTCAGTGAATAAGTTCACTGAATCTTTTTCGCTAACATCAAAACTATATGCAGCAATGAAAAGATTTAGTGAATCATGTTTGGACATTCCAAAATCCTATGCAGAGTAAATGATTCACCAATTCTTTTTTCAGTAACATCAAATCTACATGCAGTTATGTAAATGATTCACTAAATATTTTATTCAATAACATTAAAACTACCTGCTGTTATGAAAAAGATTTAGTGAATCATGTTTGAATATTTCAAAATTACATGCAGTGATGCAAATGACTCACTGAATCTTATTTTCCGTAACATTAAAAAATATATGCAGTGATGTAAATGACTCACTGAATCCTTTTCGGTAACATTGAAACTATATGCAGCAATGAAAAGATTTAGTGAATCATGTTTGGATATTTTAAAATCCTATGCAGAGTAAATGATTCACAGATTATTTTTTCAGTAACATCAAATCTCTATGCAGTGATGTAAATGATTCACTAAATCTTTTATTAAATAACACCAAAACTACCTGCTGTGATGAAAAAGATTTAGTGAATCATGTTTGAATATTTCAAAATTACATGCAGTGATGCAAATGACTCACTGAATCTTATTTTCTGTAACATTAAAAAATAAATGCAGTGATGTAAATGACTCACTGAATCATTTTCGGTAACATTGAAACTATATGCAGCAATGAAAAGATTTAGTAAATCTTGTTTGGATATTTAAAAATCCTATGTAGTGTTGTAAATGATTCACTAATTATTTTTCTTTCGTAACATCAAATCTACACGCAGTGATGTAAATGATTCACTGAATCTTTTATTCAGCAACATTAAAACTACCTGCAGAAAAAGATTTAGTGAATCATGTTTGAATATTTCAAAATCACATGCAGTGATGTAAATGATTCATTGAATCTAATTTAGATAACATAATAATATTTTCAAAACATTTATTAAATCAATGTTTTTTTTAATTTTTTTTAACATCAATAAAAATGTATAATGTGACTAAACCTTCACATTATTATTGCAATTGCATATTTTACTGAAAACATTAAATGACTTAAATATTACGTCTTAAAATAAGCCTACTATAATATATTTAGATTTTTCTTAAGTGCATATAAGTATTTAAATTAGACCTGCTTGTAGAATAAATGATTTAATCTCGATATGTGTTGGTCTGCATGTGTTTGTGTCTGTTAGTGTGTCTCAGTGCTTCAGTGTCTTTGAACTGAAAGTCACGCCAGTGTGTTTTTGTGTTTGTTGTCAGTGTGTCTGTATTAGTACCCGCTGGCGGCCAGGCCTTGATGTAGCCGGTACAATGAACAACAGAGTACTGCGCTTCACCCTCCTTAGACGGACCGAGACCATTCCTGAAACCAGAAAAACACACAAAGAAAGGCCACTTTAAAGCCAACATTCGGCTCACATGAGGATTACAGTCTGATTTGAAAAGCCGGCACGGACAACAGCAAAAATGTTGCCTTCAGCATTTCACATCATCAAAACACAGAAGCAAAACAACAGCAGTGTGGAGGATTTTGTAGACATCAAGATACTGCAGCTTTGCTTTATTTAAAGAAGCCATTGATTCTCAGATATATACAGCGGGGAAAATAGGTATGGAACAGGTCATGTTTTTACCTGGGAATCATATTTCTAAAATAGTTGTTGACATGGAATTGAACCAGATTTTGGTGAAAACACCAACAATACAAACATAAAAATAAAACAAAACAAATCTGAAAAACATTTAAAGGGCCATGACACCCCCCACTTTCAGTTAAAGTCTACTTAAGAATTTTTTCAAAAGATGCATGATTAATGGGCGTGGAGCTCCGCGAGCATCGGGCAGGAGTGGGCGTGGCCAGCAGGGGAGAAGGTGAGCGAATAACTGCTGTTGTCAGTTAGCTCACAAAATGAGACACAAAGAGGAGACGCATGAGTTTATAGTTTACAAAGTTAAAATGCAAAGAAATGAACAGTGATTTAATGCCCTGCTACATTTGTTATTCGTAATTTCATATACAGAAAACCACAATTTATATCATTATAAAGATGTGTGTTCATGTAAACACTATAAATGAGGACTTCTCCCTCGATCCCTGTATCCAGCAGACTCAGTGCAGCAGGTCTCCTGACCTGTCTATTTTAACCATTAACCCTGCTGGTAATCTGGAGGATTTAGGCAAACACAGCAGCACAGTGATGTGTCTGAATGTGAACGAACTCCTGATGAAAGACAGCGTCCGCCATTCTCTAATTCTCGTGCTGCTCTCCCGACAAAAATGCTAGCAGCACGCGCACACAGCTTTGCTGTATGATCGGCCCTGACAAGATCGCGGGGGAAAACATGCAACAAACCCCGTGAATCATGGAAACAAACGCATATGAGCCTTCATGAACGGCTAAATACTGTGTGCCCTAGCCGTGGGTCCGTGACGTGTCTCTCAGCTTGGGCTTGACACTGGCAGGTCTGGCAGGTCTCATGAATAATTAAGCAGCCGGCTCTTCTCATAGGATAAGAAAACTCCACTATGAATAATAATGAGAAACCGACGCGTCATCATTGCACTTGCAGTTCTGCGCTACGTCGCCGATTTTGATCCCGCCCCAAAAGTCATTTCAAACCCGGAAGCTGAAATTAGCTGACAAAAGCACTAAATTATCCAGTTTTCCCCACAATTAAAGCTGACAGGTGCTAACATTGTCTTAACTGATGCTTAACACACACACACATCTGTTAATACAAAAAAAAAAAAGTTCTCCGGGGTGTCCTGAACCTTTAATACTTTATATAAAAGGCTTTTTTTGGTGACGGCAGCTTAAAGACGCCTCTCATATGGAGAAAGAAGACACATGCATTGCTCAGGTGTGAGTTTTTCAGACTTCAACACTGTAAAAATCTTTATTCTGTATTTTATATTGGATTCAGGTTAGTTGATTGACTGAACCATTCTACAGCTTGATTTTCTTTCTCTGAGAGCATTTTTAGAGTTTCCTACACTCTCAGAAATAAAGGTACAAGGGCTGTCACTGGGGTAATACCTTTTCAAAAGATACATATTAGATATGTACAAGTGTTTACTCGTTGTTTTTGGAACCAAGGTGTGCAGTATGAAATGTAATGTTATTATTGTTTTTATATGTATGTAACTTATTTATCTATTTTTAGTATGGAGAGCTCTGCTGTGACATGTGAATTTCCCTCCGGGGATTAATAAAGTCAAACTAACTAACTAACTAACTAACTAACTAACTAACTAACTAACTAACTAACTAACTAACTAACTAACTAACTAACTAACTAACTAACATATTTGTACCTGAAAAGTCCATGTTGGTACCTCAAAGGTACATTTTAGGTGCATTTGGGTACTGATATGTACCTTTGAGGTACCACTAAGGACTCTTTAGGTACAAATATTTTGAAAAGGTACTACCCCAGTGACAGCTCTCGTACCTTTATTTCTGAGAGTGTAGGCTGTGTTTTGTATCATCGTCTTGCTGAAATGTCCACCCTGCTTTCATCTTCATCCTCCTGCTAATGTAGATGTTGGACTGAAGCAGCTAATATTGATTTACACTGAGGAAGGGCAGAAGAACTACTGAGAGATTTCAGCTGCTGTCTGGGCTTTCACTGCCTTTCTAAACCCCTCTTTTTTTATGTGCTCAATACTTTTTTCCTGTGTTGTTTTAATTTTATTATGCATAAATTTCAAGTACACGGCACCTTTAGAAATATGTTTTCTGAGAAAAAGTGTTCAATACTTATTTCCCCCACTGTACATAGTATATTGTAAAGAAATATGTAAATAAATTAGCATTTTTTTAAATTATGATATGCAAAAAGGTACGTAAATTGGGATCATACAAATACAAATAAATTAGTATAATAAATTAGCATTAAATTAGCAAAGATTTTATTGATTATTTATGCTTTTAACTGACATTATGGGATCTTGATCTTTCGACCAGCAACTTTCAACCTTAAAAAGTTGTAAAAAGTGACTTTTATGAGTATGTTTAATAGTTTAAAGTGATAAATTGTCTAGGTAGGCGTATATTATGCTACAAAAACCTTATAATAAACAGACAGTACACTTTCTGTTATTTTAAAGACTTATTAATTTCTGTTATTTCTTATACATTAAATTATTTCGAACTACTAAAATGTCAACAAAAGTCATTTTGCTAAACTGTAGAGTTGAATTGTCAATATTAAAAGTCGACAGAGCAGAGATGAAGCTCCCAAAATGCAATTCACAACCATAAAAAAACCCAAAACACAAAATACTGAAACGGTTTTTACAGAGTGTGTAATTTTGGCAATTCCTAGAAATAAACATCTGCAACTTAAGACTGGTTTTGTGCTCCAGGCTCACAAATGTACACATTTAAGGAAACAGATGAGAAGCCAAAACACTTCCAGAAATATTCGCTAATAAAATAAAATGACACTTTTGAGCTTAAAATATAATAAAAGAGCTCTGGGAAAGCAAATTTTCACTTTATCCATCAACCGAGTCAGGAGAATAAAGTCAGATTTGAAGAACTGTGTGTGCTTTTCTCTTTCTCATAATGTTCTACTTCATTCGCCCTTCATCTGATCCCCTGTCAAATCAGCCAAGATCAGACTGAACTTTTCCATTTACTTAGTGTTAATCCATTCATTTCTATTTATTTCATTCAACTGGAGCATTAGCTACATTTCCATCCACCTACTTTTATGCGCATATTGGAGATGCGCATAAAAAAAAAACTGTTGATGGAAACGCCAAGATGCGTATAAATTTTGAAAATGAGCATAAAAAACATGCGCATAACTGAGTTTGAACTTATTATTCGATAAGAAAAGACGCGTATAAACTGCGATGGAAACACTTTTACTGAACAAATTCCAGCATGAGCATTAAAAAAAGTCATGTGATTCTGTTATAAGATATCATGTGATGATAAAAATGTGTGTGAATGGACAAACCAGCAGGCTGAGCACACTGTAAAACAACTGAAATGTTGTTTTGTTCATTGTAAAATGGCGTAACCATTTCAGTATTAGTTTTATTATATTATTAATGATCTCCAGAACTACGAGCATCTGTGCTCTGACTCTCATGCCTTCAATCACCACCGCGCGTTCACTGCGTGTCAGGATTGCCCTCTGAGGCAAATGTAATTTAATAAATAAAAAAAAGATCGACGCAGCTTCTCCCTGTTGATATTTGGCACAAGTTAATCAGGAAGTGACGATTTTGTAAGCTTCGACTGATTGGATGGAAACACTGCTTTATTCACACATCTTTTATCCGATAATCCAGTTTTGCGCATAAAGTTATTTTGCATTTTTGAATGGAAACATAGCTACTAGTGCAATGTAGCTTTATACATTTACTCTGAATTTGGATTTTGATTCTAGTTCATGAGTTTATCTAGCCGGTTTTGTAAAGCTGCTTTGAAACAATATTTGTTGTGGAAATCACTAAACAAATAAACTTGAATTGAACACCACAAGCACTAAGCCATGGGTTCAGTTTCCAGGGAAATCAATCCAACTCCTTTAACGTCATTCTGGATAAAAACATGGACATTTAACTTTTTTTAAATCTTCCAATAAAATTTTAATTAAGTTAATGGTTTATGCATTCATTTTGTTGCTACTCCTGATTCTGTGCATAAAGTTAAATATTAATTTATTGATGCAAATGATTCAGTGAATCTTTTTTCATCTTTAATCTTATATTGAGCGATGCAAAATGATTCATTAAATAATTGCTGAAAACATTAAAATTACATGCAGTGGTGCAAATCATCCAGTGAATCTTTTCTGAGAAAAATAAAATTACATGCAGTACGGCAAATTATTTAGTGAAACTTTTCTGAAAACACCAAAATGACATGAATGATGTGCAAATAACAAAGTTAATCTTTCTTGAAAACACCAAATTTAATTAAAGTGAAGCAAATGACTCAGTGAACCTTTTTTGAGTGCATCAAAACTTATTTTTTTTAAAGAATTATAATAACATGATATGATGTGAATAATACAGTGAATCTTTTATGAAAATCCTAATAAAATGTGATGCCAATGGTTTAATAAATCCTTTCTCAGCACATTAAAATCACATGAACTGATAAAAAAAGATTCAGTGAATCGTTTTTTAAAGAATCAAAATAAACAAATGAAAACATTAAAGTTAGATGAGGTGATGCAAATGACTCAGTGTACATTATTGAGCGATTCAAAAATCACATCAAGTGATAAAAAAATTGAGTGAATCATTTTTGAAAGAATCAAAATAACATGCAGTGATGTGGATAATACAGTGAATCTTTTTTGAAAACACCAAAGGAAAATAGTGTGATGCAAATGACTCATTAAAAATCACATGAAGCGATGAAAAAGATTCATTGAATCATTTTTTTAAAAGAATCAAAATAATATGTAGTGATGCGAATAATACAGTGAATCTTTTTTGAAAACACCAAAGAAAGATGATGTGAAGCAAATCTTTTTAAAAACTCCAAAGGTGATGTGATGCAAATGACTCAGTGAATCATTTTTGAGCACATCAGAATCACACGAATTTATAAAAAAAGATTCAGTGAATCTTTTTCAAAAGAATCTAAATAACATGTTGTCATGCGAATAATACAGTGAATCTTTTTTGAAAGAATCAAAATAATATGTAGTGAACTGTTCAGAACTGTAAGACAGGACATCATAATTTTTGCATTTAAGCTTCACACACACACACACACACACACACCATTCATCAATCAGACATGTGCAAAGTGTTTGGGAAAGAGGTGAATCCTGCATTCCTGAGCTGTCAGGAGTCTGTGAAACATGAATGTTTGATACAGAAACAACACGCCTGCCGCTGAGAACAAACCAGCCCCAGCGGTCAAAGGTCAAACTACAGGAACACTGAGAAAGGATGCTTTCTCAGAATTTACTTCACAGATAACACATTCCTAAAAGTCACTGCTGAAAAATGTAATGCCACATTCAGCTTGACAACAATACAATGAATCTTTTTTGTAAACCACAAAGTAAGATGGTGTGTTGACTCAGTGAATCTTTTTTGAGCGCATCAAAATCACACAATGTGATCAAAAAGATTCAGTGAATTTGAAATGTAAAAATACATGCAGTGATGCAAATAATACAGTGAAGCATTTTTTTTTAATGAGACGATGTGATGCAAATGATTTAGTGAATCTTTTTTGAGCACACGAAGTGAATTATTTTTGAAATAATCAAAATAATATGCAGTGATGTGAATAATACAGTGAATCTTTTTTAGAAACCACAAAGCAAGAAGGTGTGATGCAAATGACGTGTGGTTTTAATGTGCTCAAAACTGATTCACTAAGTGATAAAAAAAGATTCAGTGAATCTTTTTTGAAAGAATTTAAGATACTGTACATGCAGTGATGTGAATAATACAGTGAATCTTTTATTCTTTCTTTTTTAAGTACCAAAGTTTATACAGTAACGTGAGTGCTTTAGTGAATCTTTTTGATAGAATCAAAATAATATGACAATGTGATGCAAATGACTCTGTGAATAATTTCTGAGCACATCAAAATCACACAATGTAATGAAAAAGATTCAGTAAATCTAAATTACATGCAGTGATGCGAATAATACAGTGAATCATTTTTTTAATGCCAAAGTTCATACGTGACTTGAGTGATTCAGTGAATCTTTCAAACATACCTGTATCTCTTTCTCATGCTGGACAATCGATTCAATGAGATGTGATCCAAAGGTGCACTGCCACACCTGAAACAAAACACACATAAAACATTGTTAGATTCTCATCTCTAAGAAATACAAATTAAAATACACATACGTTCATGTTACAAGCTAAAATATGGAAAAACTAAACTTAATTGTGACCGGCTCTGATGTTAATACATATAATAAAAAGTTGTGTACGTATGTAGCAAGAAGGAGATTTAGATTAAACAATGAAAAACAGATGCATTTAACACATTTTTATTAAGAATTTCATTCATTCATTCATTTTCCTTCAGCTTAGTCCCTTTATTTTGTTAGGGGCAACCACAGCAGAATGCACCGCAAACTATTCCAATATATATTTTACACAGCGGATGCCCTACCAGCCACAAACTAGTACTGGGAAACACCCATACACACTCACATTCACACTCGTATATTATGGCCAATTTAGTTTGCCCAATTCACCCATACTGCATGTCTTTGGACTGTGGGGGAAACCGAAGCACCCGGAAGAAACCCACACCAACCCGGGGAGAACATGCAAACAGAAATGCTAACTGACCCTGCCGGGGCTCGAACCAGCAACCTTCTTGCTGTGAGGCGATTATGCTACCCATTGCGCCACTGTGTCCCCATTTAATTAAGAATTTAAATGATTAAAATATACAGATAGAAGTGTAGAAGCTTCAACTTGATTGTAAATGCACAAATGATAACTTGCATTAAGAAGTTATTTTTAACAGTGATAAAAAAATTAAAACATTATATTAAATCTCAAATAGCAGAAAATTCACATCTAATAATTAGGCCCACACAGAATCCACAGATTTCTTCAGATTTTTAGCCCATAGTTAGTCTATGCATTTACTTGTGTAAATGTGAGTAAATATATATATATATATATATATATATATATATATATATATATATATATATATATATATATATATATATATATATATAAATATATATATAAATATATATATATATATATATATATATATATATATATATATATATAAATATATATATATAAATATATATATATATATATATATATATATATATATATATATATATATATAAAAATAAATATATATATATATATATATATATATATATATATATATATATATATATATATATATATATATATATATATATATATATATATTCAGTTTTTAAATTAATTTAACTAAAATTATTGTGATATAATAATGGTATTTATAAAATGTTCATATGATTTATTTAAAATGTAGTTTGTAAAGTAATATTTTCTGTCTTTTAGTAGAGATATTATATGAGAGACTTGCTCTGTTTACCATATATTCTAATTGAATGTGCATAGTAAACAATAAATAAAAGTTAAAAATGTATTATTAATTATTTCATATATTACTTGTAATACTCCTAAAATAATTCAGCATAAATCCACAAATATTTTACAAAACTCTCTGCAGAAACAGAAAAAATATCCGCAGATTCTACTAATCACATATAATAGGTGGCATTACCCAAACCAAAAAGACTGACAATTCCAATTTGAACCTTAATTATGAGCACAAATTATAACTTGCATGTATAATTAAAATATAACAATCAATCAATCTTGATAGAGTGGCTTCAAAACAACTCTGTGACTGTTCTTGAACAGCCCAGCCAGAGCCCTGACTTAAACCCAATTGAGCATCTCTGATGAGACCTAAAAAAGGGCGTCAACCAACGCTTATCATCCAAACTGAGAGAGCTGTGGTTAATCAGGTAGGAAAACATTCAGCTAGTTGTTCCCAAATCAAGGTTAAAATCAAGAGGGGACAGGGCTTTTTCCATCACAGCCCCTCATCTGTGGATTGACCTATCTTTACATATTACGTCATGTTATTCCCTTGGTGCTTTAAAGTCTCATTTAAAAAAAAATAAAAAAATTAAAAATCACCTTCTGTCTCTTGCTTTTTAATTGCCATTAATTATTTTGAATTTGTTTGACACATTTTGCTTATATATATATATATATATATATATATATATATATATATATATATATATATATATATATATATATATATATATATATATATATATATATATATGGCATGAGGCCGCATACCGAGTGCCTTAGCGTCCCACCAGTGCTGATATAAAGCCATATCGCACTGCTGCTTGTGTGACATTGCGCTTATACAACAGTTTGACGGCATAATCGTGTATATACATAAGAAAATCAAACACGGAGAGTCTAAAACCCTTTTGTATTAGGAACTACTTTCTTCCGCCATTCACTCACATCTGCAGCTGACGTCAGACCAGCAGAAGCCGTTACTAATTCACCAACGTCACTTTAGAGCTAGTGTTTGAATGACTCTCTATAGCGTAATGTCTAAAGTGATGACAAAACTGCTGATGTTGCTCACATTTTAAGATTATAAGGCTTAACGTTACATGGAATTCCATCCGTCTACAGAGATATCTTCCTACAGTCTATTACAGTCTATAGTATTTCTCTGTTGCTGCAGTATTGTGACGGGTGCCAGATGTCCCAGCATTAGACTTTAAGGATTGAAGTAATGGAGAGAGCAACTATTTTGCACTTCCAATTGACCTTTATGCGTTTCTCCTGTCTCCTGTTGTATGTAGTGCTGTCGACTACATACAAGCCGGTCAATGACAATGAGTAGGCAAAAGGAAAAGAAAAAGACACTCAAACATCCGTCGCAAAATAAAATGTTACATTATTGAAATAAAAGAATGATACAGCGGTAGAGCGACCATCACACACCTCTCCTCAGAGCTCGCCAGAACTGAACTGAGCTCCCATACATGCATGCTTTTGTGTGATGTTACTGGCAAAATATTGCATGGCTATCAGCCAATCAGATTCAAGAACCAGACAGAACTCTTGTATAAAAACTTTGGTCAACATCTGTTGCTTTTAAATGTGCTTTATAAATAAAGCAAATAAACAAAACAACTGGAGAGGATCTGCAAGGAGGAACGGCAGAGGATCCCCAAATCTAGGTGTAAAAAACTTGCTATATTTCCCAAAAGGGCTCATGGCTGAATTAGATCAAGCGGGTGGCTTCTGCTAAATACTGAGCAAAGGGTCTGAATACTTCAGACCATGTGATATTTCAGTTTTTTTCTTTTTGTAATAAATCTGCAAAAGTGTCGGGGCGAGGCAGTGGCGCAGTAGGTAGTGCTGTCGCCTCACCGCAAGAAGGTCGCTGGTTCGAACCTCAGCTCAGTTGCCGTTTCTGTGTGGAGTTTGCATGTTCTCCCTGCCTTCGCGTGGGTTTCCTCCGGGTGCTCCGGTTTCCCCCACAGTCCAAAGACATGCGGTACAAGTGAATTGGGTAGGCTAAATTGTCTGTAGTGTATGAGTGTGTGTGTGAATGTTTCCCAGAGATGGGTTGCGGCTGAAAGGGCATCCGCTGCATAAAAACTTGCTGGAAAAGTTGGCAGTTCATTCCGCTGTGGCAACCCTGGATTATAAAAGGGACTAAGCTGACAAGTAAATGAATGAATGGTGATGTAAAAGTGTTAACAATTCTGTGTTTTTCGGTCAGTATGGGATGTTGTGTGTACAATAATGAGGAAAAAATTATTAAATGAGTTTAGCAAATGGCTGCAATATGACAGAGGGAAAATTTAAGGGGTTCTGAATACTTTCCATTAACACTGTAAATAGATGTATAAAGATATAAATGTATTTTAACCGTCTAGAATAAAGGAAATAAAACAATACCTTAAAATCCACCTTACAATAATCTATCAGCTGTTATTATCTGAAAGCCGTAAAGGCATCTACACGAATGACCTGAGATCTGACACTGCTGACGAGTACAAATATTTCACATCTGTTCCAACTTGAGCTGTTTGCCTCCCAAAATCACTTCAGTTCGACCTGGCGAGAGTCCGCCGTCCCTCGGGTCTTTGTCAAATGTTGTTCATGAATGCAAGGCATGCAGAAAAACAGCATGTACGTTTCAGGAACCGAGCAGAATTAAATTACACTTCCTTCAGAGTTGAGTCATGAAGTTTAACCGCATCAAAGCACTGCATAAGAATGAAACTGATGTTTTTTAAAGAGGTTCTGTTTATCTCGAGTGTTTTTCCACACACTTGACAGATGTGCTGATCCTCTCACATGCCATTTCCATTTGAAAAAGGGCCATAAATAGACATTTCATATTTCTCATATTTAAGACATATGTGGGCTAATCTTGCACTATGTCAGAATTAATTATGTCTGGATTTTGACAGTTTATAATTTAAACAAACACAGACTTCTTAAAACTAATGCATGCTTTCATCTGAAATACTGAAAGTGTGTTTTGTTGCATGTTTCAGATGACAAATTCAATAGAGGACGCTGTCTACATTTTTGTGAATCTGAGATGCTTTATATAAGGTACGTATTGTTGCAGGTTTCAGATGACAAACCCACTAGAGGGCGCAAGATACATTTTTGTAAATATGAAATACTTAAGGTATGTTTTGATGCACACTACAGATGAAAAATCCACAAGAGGGCGCTGTCTACATTTTTGTGAATCTGAGATACTTTATTTAAGGTACGTATTGTTGCACGTTTCAGATGACAACTCTACTAGAGGGCGCTGTCTACATTTTTGTAAATCTGAAATACTTATGGTGTGTTTTGTTGCATGTTTCAGTTGACAACTCTACTAGAGGGCGCTGTCTACATTTTTGTGAATCTGAAATACTTATGGTATGTTTTGTTGCACGTTTCAGATAAAAAAATTGCTAGAGGGCGCTGTCTACATTTTTGGCAATCTGAAATTTAAGGTATGTTTTGTTGTACGTTTCAGATGATAAATTTACTAGAGGGCGATGTCTACATTTTTGGCAATCTGAAATTTAAGGTATGTTTTGTTGTACGTTTCAGATGATAAATTTACTAGAGGGCGCTGTCTACATTTTTGGCAATCTAAAATTTAAGGTATGTTTTGTTGTACGTTTCAGATGATAAATTTACTAGAGGGCGATGTCTACATTTTTGTAAATATGAATACTAATGATATGTTTTGCTGCATATTTCAGATGACAAATCCACGAGAGAGACTGTCTACATTTTTGCGAATCTGATATACTTTAATTAGGATACCATTTGTTGTACTTTTAGAAACTAATGCATATTTTCATCTGTTGTTAAAAATAAACCGCTTCACAACAACACCATCAATGAAAACGTCTTGGAAAAAATAGAAAAAATATTTAAGGCATATGCAAATTATTCTTGCATTACGTTGGAATTAATTATGTCAGGATTTATTGTCATGGTTTATAACTTAAACAAGCACATACTTTTCGAAACTAATGCATGTTTTCAACTGTTGTTAAATATAGACGGCTTCAAAACAACACCATGAAATGTAAACATCTTTGAAAAAAAAACATGTTAAACTTGATGTCTTATATTTAAGACAAGTGGATTAATCTTGCATTATTTCGTGGTATCTCGTCATGGCTTAGAACTTAAACAAGCACAGACTTTGCATGTTTTCATCTGTTGTTAAATATAGACGCCTTCAAAACAACAACATGAATGAAAACTTCTTTTAAAAAAAAATTAAATACTGCGGGAGGACAGGAATGTTCAGTAACAACAACAATAACAGTCTCGGTTTCTGTTTGCCTCATTGCTAAAAAATGTCATTATTAATGCATTTTGCTGTTTTGAATCTCCCGTGCAGGCTTTAAAATGGAACAGGGGAATTATGTTGTGGTCAGGGTGACAGACGAAGAAACAACACTTGGAGGAACAGGGAAATACTTTGTAAGTTATCATCATAAAATGTTGACGGTGTTGAAAGAAACATTGAGTAAACCTTTACCCTTGCTTATTCTCATTATTAGCGAAACACAATCATTGTAGTCCTTAGTTTTTTTTTTGTTTTTTTTTTTTTATGTTTGCTAAACTGAAAAAAGTTTTAAAAAGTGCTGCTTGCTCAAACCACTTATTTAAAAGGAGCTAAAACTACAAAATTCTTGAGTTTTTTGGGAAACTTAATAATAAAAATGTAGTTGATATATTACTAGAATTAAGTCATAATATTATAAGAACAAACCAAAAATATTAGGAAAATAAAGTCAAAATATTACAAGAATAAAGTCGAAATGTAATGAGAATAAATCCGAATTGTTACGGGAATAAAGCCGAAATGTTATGAGAAAAAAGCTGAAATGTTACAAGAATAAAGTCAAAATGTTATTAGAATAAATTGAAAATGCTATGAGAATAAATTCAAAATGTTAAGAGAATAAATTTAAAATGTTAAGAGAATAAATTCAAAATGTTAAGAGAATAAAGTCGAAATGTTACAAGAACAAAGTCGAAATGTTACGAGAACAAAGTCGAAATGTTATGAGAATATACATGAAATGTTGCGAGAATAGAGTGGAAATGTTACAAGAACAAAGTTGAAATGGTATGACAACAAAGTTGAAATGTTATGAGAATAAAACCGAAATGTTATGAGAACAAATTCGAAATGTTCTGAGAATAAAGCCGAAATGTTGCGAGAATAAAACTGAAATGTTACAAGAATAAAGTTAAAGTGTTGCGAAAATAAAACTGAAATGTTACGAGAATAAAACGAATGTAACAAGTATAGTAAAAATGTTACAAGAATAAAGTTGAAATGTTACGAGAATAAAACCAAAATGTTACGAGAATAAAACTGATGTAACGAGAATAGTCAAAATGTTACAAGAATAAAGTCGAAATGTTGAGAATAAAATCCAATTGTTGCGAGAACAAAGTCGAAATGTTCTAAGAATAAAGCCAAAATGTTGCGAGAATAAAACTGAAATGTTACGAGAATAAAGTTAAAATGTTGTGAGAATAAAACTGAAATGTTATGAGAACAAAGTCAAAATGTTATGAGAATAAAATCAAAATGTTACAAGAACAAAGTTGAAATGTTGTAAGAATAAAATTGAAATGTTACGAGAATAAAGCTGAAATGTTGCGAGAAAAAAAAAGAAATGTTGCGAGAATAAAAATCAAAATGTTACGAGAACAAAGTCGAAATGTTATGAGAATAAAGTCGAAATGTTTCAAGAACAAAGTTGAAATGTTGCGAGAATAAAGCTGAAATGTTACGTGAAAAACTGAAATGTTACAAGAAAAAAGTCAAAATGTAACAAGAATAAAAGCAAAATTTTACGAGAACAAAGTCGAAATGTTACGGGAATAAAGTTAAAATGGTGCGGGAATAAAGTTGAAATGTTGGGACAATAAAGCTGACATGTTGCGAGAATAAAGCTAAAATGTTGCTAGAATAAAGTCGAAATGTTGCGAGAATAAAGTTGAAATGTTGCGAGAATAAAGTCGAAATGTTGCGAGAATAAAGCTGAAATGTTGCGAGAATAAAGCTGAAATGTTGCGAGAATAAAGCTGAAATGTTGCGAGAATAAAGCTGAAATGTTGCGAGAATAAAGCTGAAATGTTGCGAGAATAAAGCTGAAATGTTGCGAGAATAAAGCTGAAATGTTACGAGAATAAAGCTGAAATGTTGCGAGAATAAAGCTGAAATGTTGCGAGAATAAAGCTGAAATGTTGCGAGAATAAAGCTGAAATGTTGCGAGAATAAAGCTGAAATGTTACGAGAATAAAGCTGAAATGTTGCGAGAATAAAGCTGAAATGTTGCGAGAATAAAGCTGAAATGTTACGAGAATAAAGCTGAAATGTTACGAGAATAAAGCTGAAATGTTGCTAGAATAAAGCTGAAATGTTGCGAGAATAAAGCTGAAATGTTGCGAGAATAAAGTTGAAATGTTGCGAGAATAAAGTTGAAATGTTGCGAGAATAAAGCTGAAATGTTGCAAGAATAAAGCTGAAATGTTACGAGAATAAAGCTGAAATGTTGCGAGAATAAAGCTGAAATGTTGCGAGAATAAAGCTGAAATGTTGCGAGAATAAAGCTGAAATGTTACGAGAATAAAGCTGAAATGTTGCGAGAATAAAGCTGAAATGTTGCGAGAATAAAGCTGAAATGTTGCGAGAATAAAGTTGAAATGTTGCTAGAATAAAGCTGAAATGTTGCGAGAATAAAGCTGAAATGTTGCGAGAATAAAGTTGAAATGTTGCGAGAATAAAGTTGAAATGTTGCGAGAATAAAGCTGAAATGTTGCGAGAATAAAGCTGAAATGTTACGAGAATAAAGCTGAAATGTTGCGAGAATAAAGCTGAAATGTTGCGAGAATAAAGCTGAAATGTTGCGAGAATAAAGTTGAAATGTTGCGAGAATAAAGCTGAAATGTTACGAGAATAAAGCTGAAATGTTGCGAGAATAAAGTTGAAATGTTGCGAGAATAAAGTCGAAATGTTACGAGAATAAAGCTGAAATGTTGCGAGAATAAAGCTGAAATGTTGCGAGAATAAAGCTGAAATGTTACGAGAATAAAGTTGAAATGTTGCGAGAATAAAGTCGAAATGTTACGAGAATAAAGCTGAAATGTTGCGAGAATAAAGCTGAAATGTTGCGAGAATAAAGCTGAAATGTTGCGAGAATAAAGCTGAAATGTTACGAGAATAAAGCTGAAATGTTACGAGAATAAAGCTGAAATGTTGCGAGAATAAAGCTGAAATGTTGCGAGAATAAAGCTGAAATGTTGCGAGAATAAAGCTGAAATGTTGCGAGAATAAAGTTGAAATGTTGCTAGAATAAAGCTGAAATGTTGCGAGAATAAAGTCGAAATGTTGCGAGAATAAAGTCGAAATGTTGCGAGAATAAAGCTGAAATGTTGCGAGAATAAAGTTGAAATGTTGCGAGAATAAAGCTGAAATGTTGCAAGAATAAAGCTGAAATGTTGCGAGAATAAAGCTGAAATGTTGCGAGAATAAAGCTGAAATGTTGCGAGAATAAAGCTGAAATGTTGCGAGAATAAAGCTGAAATGTTGCGAGAATAAAGCTGAAATGTTGCGAGAATAAAGTTGAAATGTTGCTAGAATAAAGCTGAAATGTTGCGAGAATAAAGTTGAAATGTTGCGAGAATAAAGTCGAAATGTTGCGAGAATAAAGTCGAAATGTTGCGAGAATAAAGCTGAAATGTTGCGAGAATAAAGCTGAAATGTTGCGAGAATAAAGTTGAAATGTTGCGAGAATAAAGTCGAAATGTTACAAGAATAAAGCTGAAATGTTGCAAGAATAAAGCTGAAATGTTGCGAGAATAAAGCTGAAATGTTGCGAGAATAAAGCTGAAATGTTGCGAGAATAAAGTTGAAATGTTGCGAGAATAAAGTTGAAATGTTGCGAGAATAAAGTCGAAATGTTACGAGAATAAAGCTGAAATGTTGCAAGAATAAAGCTGAAATGTTGCGAGAATAAAGCTGAAATGTTGCAAGAATAAAGCTGAAATGTTACGAGAATAAAGCTGAAATGTTGCGAGAATAAAGCTCAAATGTTGCGAGAATAAAGTAAAAAGGTTACGAGAATATATTCTTTAATAAAAGTGAAATGCTTTGGCATTTGGAGTGGTGGTGCTTTTATTGACATCAACCTGATGATTTCCATAGCAACTGCATATTAATACCGCCTCCTACTGTTCATTTGCCGTGAGGGAATGATGCGTACAAAAAAAGCCCCGCCTCTACTCAATATTCAGTTTTAAGTACATCAACGTACTAAAATAAAAGTCTCGACAATGCCCAGTTCATGCAGACTTTTAAAAAAAATTAAATTAAAAAAAAAAAATAAAGCTTATGCTGGACTGCAATATCTTTAAGTTTATAAAGATAATGAAGATGTACCTCATTCTGCAGATGAAGGAGCGCCTGGAGCCCATACACATCCTCATAGAGGACTGCTGACCTTCCTTCTTCACTGTCCCCGTCTTCAGGTCCAGAATACGACCTGAAAATACAAAAAATTAAAAACAGATTAACTCAGATGAATGTACATTTCATGATCAAGAACTAAGTAAAATACAGATAAAAAATAAACATTTCAGTCTGTGAGAGTTGGTAATGCAACAGCAGTGTTGGGTAAGTTACTTCAAAAAAAGTAATAGATTACAAATTACTGATTACAACTGGAAAACTGAAATCAGATTACAATACTAATTACTTAAAGCAAAAAGTAATCAGATTACTAATTATTTTACTTTAAAGTTACTTTTAAAACGTATACAACAGGGGTGCTCAATCCTGTTCCTGGAGATCTACCTTCCTGTACAGTTTAGCTCCTACCCTGATCAAACCCACCTGAACCAATTAATTAGGACCTGAAATCCACTTGATAATTACAGACAGGTGTGTTTGATAAGGGTTGCAACTGAAATCTGCAGGAAGGTAGATCTCCAGGAACAGGATTGGCTAACCCTGGTATACAACATATAAAAATACTAAATACACTTCAGCTCTTTCAGTAATTTCACATTGACTAAAAAACATTACAATGAGTTAATCACAGCAGCTTGACATATTTAAAAGACTTGGAGATAGTTCACCCAAAACCTAAAATTCTCTCATCATTCACTTCTTCCAAACATGTCAGAAAAAAACTGGATACCGGTAACCATTGACTTCCATAGAATGCAAAAGCACTGCAGTGTTTGGGTGTTTGTGTTTGTCTGAGGTAATTAGTCTACCAAAATATGTATATTCCATACAAAGTTTGAAGCTAATTGGTCAGTCCTTGTCACATGACTCGTGGTTTTCAACTGAGTGTGCCTGGAAAATGCGAGCATGCGCAATATGCACATTCAAGCCACGCTCCTCCATTGGACTTGAGTGTGCAAAAGACGTAAGATGTGAACTGCCCCAAAAGCAGCTACACTTCTTCTCACATTCAGAAAGTACCTTCACTCCCAATCCTGCACTTGGTGACGAGTATTGTCATGATGCTTTCTGTTCAATTGCTTAAACAAGCTGTTGGTTAAATTAAAAGCAGTCAAAAGCTCTTTAGAGACTGGACATAGACTGCATTTCACAGCAATATTTTTGTGCTCAATGAAATCAAAGTAATGTCAGAATCTCTCTTGAAGCAGCCACTCTTGTCAGCAGCCATTTCAGCTCGCGTTCTTCAGCAATTTAAAAGCGAATGCTCATTAACTGACGTTGCAGCAGAAAAACATTATTTAAAACTCCATATCTGTAATGTAAATAACACAATTGCATTGACTTTAGTAACCGAGATCAAATTAAACAAATTTAAAATGTAATTCGTTAAATTTCAGCGCTCCCCAAAAAATGTAATTAGAATACAGTAAGACGTTACACTCCACTCTGGTAATGAATGTGTGAATTTTTTTCTCCAGTTACAAATAAAAAATAATTAAAAATGGTTTCAAGTAAATTAATTCAAAAATAAACCAATCAAAGACAAGATGTGCCATTTTTCAGTCAGAATTCAGAATTATTAGCCCTGAAATAATTTTTCCCCAATTTCCGTTTAACGGAGAGCAGATTTTTTTCAACACATTTCAAAACATAATAGTTTTAATAACTCATTTCTGATAACTGTTTTATTTTATCTTTACCATGATGACAGTAAATAATATTTTACTAGATATTTTCAAGACATTTCTAAACAGCTTAAAGTGACATTTAAAGGCTTGTTGAACAAATCACTGGCACTACCCTTCCTACACTTCAAGAACTGTTCTCGTCCAGAGTGAGTAAAAGAGCTTGCAAAATCACTCTGGACGCCTCGCACCTAGCACACTACCTGTTTGAACTGTTACCGTCTGCTCGGCGCTTCAGAGCACCATCCACAAAAACAGCCAGACACAGGAAGAGTTTCTTTCCTCAGGCCATCTACCCCATGAACAGTTAAATATCGCCCAACTGTGCAATAAACATGTGCAATACTTTCTCATACACACTTGTTCACAGCACCTTATATCAATATGCAATCCAATACTTTCTCCTTTCGCATTTGTACACAGCACCGTAAAAGCTGTATATTTATAACAAATCTGTCCATACAACTCAACGTTCAGATCTTTTTTGACTAACTGCATCTCTGTTTAATGTTTATCGTCTATTTTTCATATCTATTTTGCGTTGTCACTAGTCACTTTATGGACACTGGAAGCTTCTGTAGCCAAAACAAATTCCTTGTGTGTGTGTGTGTATGTGTGTGTGTGTGTGTGTGTGTGTGTGTGTGTGTGTGTGTGTGTGTGTGTGTGTGTGTGTGTGTGTGAAGCACACTTGGCTAAAAAAAACTGATACTGACTCTAACTAGGTTAATTAGGCTAACTAGGCAGGATAGGGTAATTAGGCAAGTTACTGTATAACGATGGTTTGTTCTGTAGACTATCAACAGAAAGTTTAGCATAAAGAGGCTAAAAATTGACCTTAAATGTTTAAAAAAAAATAAAAAAACTGCTTTATACAAGCTAAAATAAAATACTTTCAAACAAAGTTTCAAACAAATACTTTTTAAAACAAAGACTTTCTCTAGAATAAAAATTATTATTAGACCTACTGTGAAAAATTTCTTGCTCTGTTAAACATCATTTAGGAAATATTTTAAAAATGTAAAAAATAAAAGGGGTTAACAATTCTGACTTTAACTGTACATAAATATAAATAACTACAATGCGTTACCTTGGAATTATGAGATTTAATCTACAATCTGAAAGATTTTGAGATATTGAGCTTCAAAGTTTTTGCATTCTATAGCAAACAGTATAATTACAACTTATAAAAACATCCCACAATGTAAATAAGTTGTCATTTAATAAGAATGTCAATAACTCAATTTTGACAAAAAAAAAAAATGGTGAAAAAAAAGGTGACGAATGCCAAAAAATATTTGAAATATTATACCATCTTCATTCAATCTATGAAAATAAGAAACACTTAATCTGACCTCTATTTTCTAAAGTACACATTAGAATAATAGAATAAGTGATCATACCACATTGTATTACATTTAATATAATAAAAAAAATGTTATGGATAAATAAAACAATAATGCATTTATTCATTTAGATGGATGGATGGATGGATTGATCTTCAACTGAAAACAACAATGGTTACACTTTACAATAAGGTTCATTAGTTAATGTTAATTAATACATTTACTAAGATGAACAAACAATGAACGACATCTACTACTGTATTTGTTTATGTTAACGTTAGTTAATGAAAATACAGTAGTTCATTGTTAGTTCATGTTAACTCACGGTGCATTAACTAATGTTAACAAGCATGGACTTGAATGTTAATAATGCATTAGTAAATGTTCAACTATGATTAATAAATGCTGTACATGTGTTGTTCATGATTATTTCATGTTAGTAAATGCATTAACTAATGAACCTTATTGTAAAGTGTTACCAAAACAACTTTTATTTTGAACTACATAGTGATATTTTTTAGTGAGATTTACCCATCCCCACACACCCATTATTGATCACAATAACGTGAACGTTCATATAAGATTCACAAAAGCTCTATTTCAATAATATTGTCTCTTTATCTGCCAAAGCGAACTATTTAGTCTTATTACAAACAGCAGAGTGTATTTACTAGCGTTCGGCATTACTCAAACACATCCCTATTTAAAATCATTACCATGACAGCCTCGCGTTACAAAACACATTTCATAGATGCCACAGTAATGCTTTGCAGAAGTGCCTTGCAGAGCCGTTCGGTCCTAACACAGCCCATAACACCACCACAACAAAAAGATCCCACAAACACACGCAGATGCACTATAAAAATGCTCATGATAAAACGTTACGACTATCTAGTTCACAGTTCTGACACAGCAGAGGAGACTCGGGAAATAAGCAAATCACACAAAAACTCTGAATCTGTTTTTCTCATCCAGCACAGTAAAAATGATCGAGAACGCAATGCAAACTTTAAAAGTTATGCTGGAATGCAATCATTTAAATTAATAAGCAAAAAATGTAGAATTAAATTATTAAAGTAATAAGATAATGCAGCAACCAATTACTAAAGTAAAGTTATTAGGAATATGTTAATAAAATATTATACTAATATTTAAACTAAATGGTTTGCATGACTTTAATATGCTTTAATATTCATTTTATATATATGACTGAGATCAAATTACACAAATTTAAAATGTAATTCCTTAAATTTCAGTGTTCCCCAACAAATGTAATTAGAATACAGTAAGACGTTACACTCAACTCTGGTAATGAATGTGTGACTTTTTTTCTCCAGTTACAAATAAAAAATAATAAAAAATGGTTTCAAGTAAGTTCATTCAAACATAAACCAAAGACAAGATGTGCCATTTTTCAGTATGCAAATCAACAAAAATAAACTTATATACAGTTGAAGTCGGAATTATTAACCCCGAAATAGTTTTTCCCCAATTTCTGTTTAACGGAGAGCAGATTTTTTTCAACACATTTCAAAACATAATAGTTTTAATAACTTATTTTTGATAACTGATTTATTTTATCTTTGCCATGATGACAGTAAATAATATTTGACTAGATATTTTTTAAGACATTTCTATACAGTTTAAAGTGGCATTTAATGGCTTGATGAACAAATCACTGGCACTATCCTTCCTACACTTAAAGAACTGTACTCGTCCAGAGTGAGTAAAAGACTTTCTCCAGAATAAAAATTATTATTAGACATACTGTGAAAATTCCCTTGCTCTGTTAAACATTATTTACGAAATATGAAGAAAAAAAAATCAAAGAGGGGTTAATAATTCTGACTTTAACTGTACACACACACACACACACACACACACACACACACACACACACACACACACACACACACACACACACACACACACACACACACACACACACACACACACACACACTGTTGAAGTGAGAATTATTAGCCCCCCTTTGAATTATTTTCTTTTTTAAATATTTCCCAAATGATCTGTAACAGAACCAGGCAATAGTCACAGTATGTCGGATAATATTTTTTCTTCTGGAGAAACTTATTCTTTGGCTAGAATAAAATGTTTTTAATTTTTAAAACACCATTTCAAGGTAAATATTATTAGCCCTCTTAAGCAATATTTGTCTACAGAACAAGCCACCGTTATACAATATTGCCTAATTAATTACCCTAACCTGCTTAAGCCTCTATAACTTATTTTTTTTAATTTTGAATTATAAACTGTAGATGATGGATAACAAAGCCCAGAGTGTCTTCTTTCCAAAGATTCATAAACTTTGACTGTAGACCAAATCATTCAGCAACTGTAAATGTTTTAGCGTGGGAAGATCCTTTTTGAGAAAATGCCCCTGACGGTGAGGGAGAGAAGGACATCGACATAGCCTTGGAAAACTTTTTACAGTAAACTCATTTTGCATGCTATCTTCATCAAATTTAAAACATGAACTCATGAAATGGTTGGCTTTCAAGTCATATTTTTGTAGGATATTACATTAATGTTTTCCTGTGTTTCTATATGGAAAACAAATATTAAACAATACATTTTTTTTTCTCATGACTTCATAATGTATAACTTTTTATATTTTTTTACATGCAACTTTACTTTTTACCACAGTTAAGCTCAAAGTGTCTTTCCGATAATACATAATTTGTGTTTCTAGTTAACTGGAGTCAGGAACTGTTACTATTTAAATTTAGGTAGGTGTAAATCTCTAAAATTGAGTGCTAGCTATGGCTAACAGGTTAATTAACCTAGTTAAGCCTTTAAATGTCACTTTAAGCTGAATACTAGTATCTTGAAAAATATCTAGTCAAATGTTATGTAATGTCATCATTCATTCATTCATTTTCTTGTCGGCTTAGTCCCTTTATTAATCCAGGGTCGCAACAGCAAAACGAACCGCTAACTAATCCAGCACGTTTTTACGCAGTGGATGCACATCCAGCCACAACCCATCCCTGGGAAATATCCACACACACACATTCACACACTCATACACTACGGACAAATTAGCCTACCCAATTCACCTGCACCACATGTCTTTGGACTGTGGGGGAAACTGGAGCACCCGGAGGAAACCCATGCAAACTCCACACAGAAACACCAACTGAGCCGAAGCTAGAACCATAGCAGCGACCTTCTTGCTGGGAGGTGACAGCGCTACCTACTGTGCCACTGTGTCGCCCCGTAAAGTCATCATGACAAAGATAAAAGAAATCAGTAATTAAAAAAATTAGTAATTAGAAATCAGTTATGAACGCTATTGGGCTCCATTTTAACGATCTAGGCACAAAGTCTAAAGCATTAAGGGCATGTCCAAATCCACTTTTGCTGTTTTAAGGATAAAAAAATACAGTCTGCATCCTGGTGCAGGGTCTAACAGGGTTGTGCTTATTCTCTTCTTGAGATATGGGTGTGTTTTGAGCATAATGTGCATTAAAACAATCAGAGTCTCATCTCCCATTCCCTTTAAGTGTCAGTCGAGTCACGTCATGGCGCATTTGCTATTTACATAGCAGACTTTGTAAGTGGAAAAAGTTCACTAGCGAGAATTTTAACTTGTTTTTATGACATATATTAAATATATTTGCTATTTAAACAATGTAGCACAAAACATGAAAATTACTAGCAACAAATCCCACCATACACATCTTGTGGCTTACTGCACCGGATGTATGATACGGCCAGTCATGTTCAAAAATATGTTGAAAAAAAATCTCCACTGCTTTAAACAGAAATTAAGGAAATAATATTAAAAATATATATTTAACAGGCGTGCTGATAATTCTGACATCAACTAAACAAGTATAAACAAACTATCTAAATAAAAATATCTTGATGCCCTTTCAAATGTTTAAAACCAATAAACACTAATATAATCATTTATGACGCATAATATAACCACATATTTTTTAGATAAAAGCATATGTAACATGAATTTGAGAGGTTTGAGATGTCATTTAGAGCAAGTTGTTTTAGCTATATGTAAACCATTGACCTTTAAAATGCTTTTGAAACATATAAAAATGTTTTTTTTTGTCATTTTGATAATATTTGACCCAGGTCTGGAGCTGTATTTTCAATAGAGCAAAGCAAAAATAATCGAGGAGTGCAATGCAAAGCAGGCAAAAAAAAAAAAATGCTATTGGCTTAATTGATAAAATAATTAATTAAAATAATAAATTATTTATTAATAAAATAAAAAATAATACAAAATAAAACATAAATAAATAAATAAAATAAAAATAATAAAATAAAAAATAAATAAAAAATACTAGAAATAAAACAAATAAATAAATAAATAAAATAAAATAATAAAATAATACAAATAATAAAATAAAATAAATAAAAATAAAACAAATAAAAAATAAATTAAAAAATAAAAATAAACAAATAAATAAATGAAAATGTTCACAACAATAGTCAAATAGTACGTTGTACTTCTTGAAATGCTGATAACTATAGGACCAAAGTGCATTTGATTTCGTTTAGATTCTCATTTCTGCATTAAAAGGCTTCCTATATATGAACTAAACATGTAAAACACTGATACAGTCATTTATAATGCATAAAAGAACCTCTTGTTTATATAAAAGCTATTTGTAACATGAATGTGAGAGGCTTATGATGTAATTTAGATCTAGTTTTAGCTGTATGCGAAACATTAACATCAGCTGTATGTGAAAAATATTACTGCACTTGTGTCATTTTATTATTGTTTTTGACCCAGTTTGACCCAGCTGCTTTTGCAATTTAACAAAATTAAAATTACGGAGGAATGCAATGCAAAGCAGGCTAAAATTTCTCGGAATGCTGCAATAGGACAAAAACGCAAATTCCCTCATTCTGATTCTCATTTTTGCTCTTAATAGGCTTCCTATGTGGAAAGTAAACATGCAAAACACTAATACAGTCATTTATGATGCATAATAGAACTTCTTTTTATACAAAAGCTATTTGTAACATGAACCTGACAGGCTTAAGATATAAACTTCAACTGCAGTAATTTTATAAACTTCAACTGCAGCCGCTTTCAAAATGACTCTAAGCTCTCGGCCTCCTCAATAGGCCTCTATTATAGTAAATACTATAGTGTTTTTGATCCATACTATAGTAAAGTACTTTAATCTGTTACCGAATTTCTACAGTTGTTGTGGTAAAATAAATATAATTATATAAACAAATGACCCGATACTGGTGTTCTATAACTATATCTTAAACCTGTTTTAGCTGTGTGCGAAACATCAGCTGTATGTGAAAAATATCAATGTACTTTTGACATTTTAATATTGTTTTTGACCCTGTTTGACCCAGCTGCTTTTCCCAGCAGCTAAGCCAGAATTATGGAGGAATGCAATGCGAAGCAGGCTAAAAAATGCTATTGGCTTACCTAATAAAATGCTCACAACAATAGTCAAACAGTGAGTTGTACATCTCGGAATGCTGATACCTATAGGACAAAAGCGCAGGATTACTGAAGCCTGAAGTTATTTCCATAAACAAATTAGCTGACATGCCTTTGAGCGCAGGAGCAGCGAGTCTCGAGCCGATCTGGTGACAGATGCTAAAGCCCGCAGGAGCAGATCTAATTGTCGAGAAGTCTTTCCACTCTGAAGGACAGACGCCAAGAACGTTGGAAGCATTTAAAAGCTATTAATACTCCTCTGGAAGACGGATAACAACACGACCGCTCAAGAACAGCCAGAAAGAGGCTCTCGGTGGTAGTTGTTCAACAAACAATTGGGGGCGAAAAAGCATATGGAGATGATAAACGATAATCGTAAATCATCCAGATGTCGACCTAGTGACCGAATGGCGATACTGACAAGCCAAACACGCCGTACGGGTCAGTCCTGCTGGAACATCGGCTTTTCTGCAAGCCTGGAAATGGGAAGTCAAAATATTTTGACCGCAAAAAGGTTTTTCAGGGCCAATATAATAACGCTTTAGTGCTGTTAAATTAGACAGGAATGCTTCCAAACGTCAACCGCAACCGCTTTCAAAATGACTTTAACCTCTCACCCTCCTCAATAGGCCTCTATTATAGTGAAAATTATAGTGTTCTTGATCCATATTTTAGTAAAGTACTCAAATCTGTCATCAAATATTTACAGTTGCTGTAGTAATACAAGTAATATAAACATACAGGATAAGTTGGCGGTTCATTCCACTGTGGTAACCCCAGATTAATAAAAGGAACTGAGCCGAAAAGAAAATGAATGAATGAATGAATGACATGGGCTACGTCTGAAACCGCCTACTACTCAGTAGGTACTGCATTTGAAATTTAACGTGCTACTTATGAATATGGGACTAAGACAAAGAAAAATGGATAAATGAACGAATCCATTAAAAAAACATCTGGGGTCTTTAAAAGTATGTACTTGCCATTATTATGCTATCATACTGTCAAATTTGCATTATATAATGAGCGGCATAAAGCTTAAAGACAATACAGTTTGTCACAATACATTTTGGTGCAATACATTGCGCAACAAAAATGAGATAGTTTCAGGCCTACAGCTCAACACTGAACTTTTGTTGACTTTGAGCTTTTTTAGCAGTTAGAAAGGATGAGATGGAATCGTGATAAATCGCCAACACTGAGTTTGCCGCTGAGGAATGCATATTGTATATAAAACGACATCTGAAAACTGAAGGGAGGGACGTCATCGGATGGAGAAGTGGAACCAGACAACAATAAACCAACACAAACATCCATTTGCAGCACAGAGCTGTCAATTTTCTTTCTCACTCAAACGACAAATATTTAGACCACCTCTTACAAGAAAAGTGAGGATATGAGAACATGCTGGAAGGTTTCGAGAATTTGTGATTCATGTAATGGGGGTCAAAGATGAACCATAAAACACACAACAACAGAAAGTGTCCTAATTTTCTTTTTTTTTCTAAGCAAAAGTCATTTAGTATTGTCATTTACTACAGAAGGTATAATGTACATTGAGTAGATTTAACTTTATAGAAGGAAGAACAGATTTTATAGTTATATAAAAAGAAAGATTTTATAGTTAAAACAGGTTTTGTAAATATTTAACTTTAAGCATATAATTTAAAGTTATATTAATATATATATATATATATATATATATATATATATATATATATATATATATATATATATATATATATATATATATATATATATATATATATATGAGCAATATCAAACTCGTAGCACTGCGATATGGCAGTATATCGGCACTGGTGGGAGGCGTGTGTTGGCTCGAGGCTGCAAGCAGAGTGCTTTAGTATCCCACCATGTGATGATATACAACCATATCACACTCCTACAAGTGTGATACTGTATTTATACAACAGTTTGATGGCATAATTGCGTATATAATGTGTATGTATTGCTACTTCACCAACATCACCTTAAAGCTAGTATTTGAATGATTCTCTAGCGTAATGTCTAAAGTGATGACAAGACAGGTGATTTTGCTCACATTTTAAGATTATAAGGCTGAACGGCATGAAATGCCGTCAGTCTAGAGAGATTTCCCAGTATTTCTGTTGCATTCGGGAGATCACAATAATTATCCCCAAAAAAAGCGAAAGCAAAGCAAAACACTACCAGATTACTGTTCCACCATGCCACTCAATGAAGTTGAGTTAATAAAGCATTTGTTAACATGCAAAGTAACTATATGCCAGAATAATAAGATACATAAACATTAATTTGAAAAGTTTATTAATCATTTATGCATTCTTAATAATCTTTAAAAGAAACTCCAACTATTCTTAAATTACTGATTTGTAAATAATGCAATACTTAATTTAGCAGTGAAAAATAATTCATTAATACACTACCTGAGAAAAGTCTTTTCACCTTTCCAAGTTTTAAGAACAGCAAATAATAACTTGACTTCTAGTTGATTATTTGGTATCAGAAGTGGCTTATATGAAAGGCAACAGCCTCTAGATTATGCTTAATTTAACCTAAATAAATATGATGTTGCCTTGATTTTTAATTATTTAACAAAAGTCTTGTTACTGAACAGAAATAATGTCCAGTATAGGATATAAAGTCATGCTGCAGTGGAAAAGGAATGAATATTGTGTCTGACTCCATCATGAGCTTGGAGGACTGCATCCATACATCTCTGCAATGACTCAAATCACTTATTAATAAAGTCATCTGGAATGGCAAAGAAAGCGTTCTTGCAGGACTCCCAGAGTTCATCATGTTTCTTTGGATTCATTTTCAATGCCTGCCCCTTCATCTTACCCCAGACATGCTCAATAATGTTCATTTCTGGTAACTGGGCTGGCCAATCCTGGAGCACCTTGACCGTATTTGCTTACAGGAGCTTTGATGTGGAGGCTGAAGAATGAGAAGGAGCGCTATCCTGCTGAAGAATTTGCCTCTCCTGTGGTTTGTAATGTAATGGGTAGCACAAATGTCTTGATACCTCAGGCTGTTGATGTTGCAATTAACTCTGCAGATCTCTCGCACACCCCCATGCTGAATGTCACCCCAAACCATGATTTTTCCTTCACCAAACTTGACTGATTTCTAGGAGAATCTGGTGTCCATGCAGGTTCCAGTAGGTCTTCTGTAGTATTAGTGATGATTGGGATGCAGTTCAACAGATGATTCTTCTGAAAAATCGACCTTCTGCTACTTTTCCAAATGATCAACTAGAAGTCAAGTTATTGTCTGTTGTTCTTATAACTGCGAAAGTACGAAAACACAATGACTAAGAACATTTTATATGTGCGTATAAGTCAAGAATGCAGCATTTGTAGCTGTATTTATAAACTGCTCACTTACATCTACTACGTAAAGTTACTACTTAACAGATAATTAACTATCTATTTGCTAAAGCTTAATAAATGATTCATGATGTGTGGTTTATATAAAGTTACCAGAAAAATGCCGCCGCTAATAGATTCCAGCCATGATCTCACGCTTTGAACTTGGTTATGGACACAGTAAAAACTCCACTGACCAGTTTTTCATGGTAACTCTCTTTGATCGCCCTTCAATCAATCTTCCTCTTGTTTGCACTGGTCTGGAGTAAGCACTAGTCACTAGTGTGTTGTTTTGAAGAGCGGCGTGAGTTTGGATGACCGTTCCTCAGCCTCCTGCTTCCCAAAAGCAGAGCTCAGCAGGTGGGGTTTGCTTTGGAGTTCTGGAAGTTTTTCCCCACAACCAAGAGCTTTAATCGATCTCAAAAATAAAACAACAACAAAAAAACTTCATGCATGGGGAATCTCATCTCCTGATGAAAACTCTTTGACCAAGTGAAGGGAATCTGAGGACAGCACTTGGAGGAATGAGGAAAATGTTAGCCAGGATCGTTCCCAGAACCGAAAGGACATCCAAGCAAAATCCTCAAATCCTCGGAGAAGAAAAAAAAGGCACAATGAGGAATTCTGGGCGAGGGGTTGGTTCATTTGCATTGCATAAAGGAGCAGCGGGATCTATATATTCACCCCTGATTTGCCACATTGTTTCTCTTCTGTGGGTTTGTGTGTCGTTATTATTGTAAGAAATGATGAACAAAGCAACACATAAATGGCCAATATCCCGGACCGTCGAGAACAGCCAAGTTAAATATTTAAGCAGCAGTCGCCTTCGATAAGACTGTCGTGGATGGGAGGACAAACGCACGAGCACTGCCAGGGAAATAATAGCCGTAGTTCAAGGATGCATTTGAATGAGAAATAATGTAATGAGAAGGTTCATCAGCAAAGCCTGTGTGGAAAAATACATTTGTGAAAAATAGGGTCAGTTTAGTCATCGAATACAGCAGGGGTTTTGGCGAAACTGGGGTCAGCAGAGGAGTGTGAGGGGTTGGTGGAAAAGATTGGAGAATATTTAAATGAATACAAAAACTTTTTTTAATTAAAAGTGATACATTTTTAGTATTAGTTATATTAATTCTTACTAAATGCTTTATATTATTTTAATTTTAAAAATATTTAAGAAATAATAAAAAATAAAAGTAAAATAAACTAATAAAAATAATTCAATAATTGTCATTATTATAATAAAATATGTTTATTCAAAATCATTCAAAATTGTAAAATAAAAAAAAAATTTTTAATTATTAAAGTTTTATATTAATTATATTAATATAATTCATATAATAAACAAATAATAAATTTATATTATTCATTCATTCATTTTCTTGTCGGCTTAGTCCCTTTATTAGTCCGGGTTCGCCACAGTGGAATAAACCGACAACTTATCCAGCAAATTTTCACGCAGCGGATGCCCTTCCAGCCGCAACCCATCTCTGGGAAACATCCAAACACACTTTCACACACACGCTCATACACTACGGACAATTTAGACTACCCAATTCACCTGTACCGCATGTCTTTGGACTGTGGGGGAAGCCAGAGCACCTGGAGGAAACCCACGCGAATGCAGGGAGAACATGCAAACAGAAACGTCAACTGAGCCGAGGATCGAACGAGCAACTTTCTTGCTGTGAGGCGACAGCACTATCTACTGCGCCACTGCTTCGCCCACATTTATATTGTTTTAATTTTAAATATATGTATGAACCATTAAAAAATAAAAGTAAAATAAATAAATAAAAATAGTTTAATAATTTCTGTTATTTTATAAAACACATAATATTCAAAATAATTCAAAATCATAACACAACAAAACCAGGAGCCCCTGTTAAAGTGAGTGTGCAAAACCACCTGTACAAACAAATTTGTTCATCACTTTGACACTTTAACTGACACTTGCACCATTTTTGCACCAGACACATTCCTACAACAGCAATTAATTCCACTGTGGATTTCTGAGTGTGCCTCACACAGGTGAGTGGGTTTGACAAACCACCTATAGAAAACACACGCGTCCATCCCTCTGACACTTTAACCAACACTTACACCAGTTTTGCACCAGATACATTCTTGCAACAACAACAACAAAAATCCACTGTGCATTTATGAAGTGTGCCTCACACAGGTGAGTGGGTTTGAAAAACCACCTGTAGAAAACACATTCATTCATCTGACACTTTAACCAACATTTGTACCAGTTGTGCAACAGACAAATTCTTACAACAACAACAACAACATTCCACTGTGCATTTATGAAGTATGCCTCACACAGGTGAGTGGGTTTGACAAACCACATGAAGAAAACACACTCTTTCATCTCTGACACTTAAACCAACACTTCCACCAGTTTTGCACCAGAAACATTCTTACAACAACAAAAACAACAAAAAACAGCAGCAAATTCCACTATTTATGAAATGTGCATCACGCAGATGAGTGGGTTTTACAAACCACCTGTAGAAAACACACTCTTCTCTCTCTATAAAAACATTTTTTTAACATCCAAACTTTTTAAACATCGAAAGTTGTCATTCAAGTTCTAAACAGAAAAGGGGCTGTTTACCCAAAAATGAATGTTTGCGTTTTGATGTATTCACCCTCAAACTGACTATTGTTTTTCTCAAAAAAAAAAAAAAGACAATTTTTTATTTTTATTTATTTATTTATTTTTTGCTGAAATCATGATCCTTTGGTGATTAATAATTATAACATTTTAAACACTTTAAAATATGTAAACATAAAGTTGAAATTAATACTTGTGACTCATGATGACGCATTGTTCTGCACAGTAAAACTATTCGTAAATTAGCAGTTTTCTGTATTTTAGGTTTTTATTTTTCTGTTTATTTCTGCATTTGAATTGCATTATGGGATCCTAATATTTCTTCCAACAACTTTTACCCTTGAACAGTTTTTAACATTTTCAATAGATTAAAGTGATATATTGTCTGGGTTGATGTTGTATATTACACTACAGAAACCTTGTAATAAACTCCCAGTATATTTAGACTTAATCAAAGCAAATCACTTTTATTGTTACATCATCAGCAGCGCGTGTGCTATGAGGAGTGAAAAGCTTAGAAAAGCTTATTTGTCTCTATATTATTTCTAATACATAATATTATTTAAAACTACTAAATAAATGTCAATAAATGTTGAATTTTCAACATCAGAAGTCGAAAGAGCAGACATCAAGCTACCAAAACAGTTAATAAATGAGAAAAAAATGCGGTTTGTTTCTTTTAAAGTCTTACAGTTCAGGTTTCATTTGCAGTTGGGATGTCGCCTGTATCTAAAACATTAAAAAAAGATGCATTCGATAATTATTTTATTTAAATTCACATCTTACATTCATACATCCAACAGAAATTTATATGCAAAAAAAAATGATTAAGGGGGCTAATAATATTGACTTTAAAAAATTATTTTTAAATAAAAACTGCTTTTATTCTAGTCGAAATAAAACAAATAAGATTTTCTCCAGAAGAAAAAAAAATTATAGGAAATACTGTGAAACATTCCTCGCTCTGTTGAACATCACTTGGGAAATATTTGAAAAAGAAGAGGGCTAATAATTCTGACTTCAACTGCATATAAGGTAAAACAAAATAACCTTAGAAATGCAAAGCACACTTTACAATGAGGTCACATTAGTTAATTAACACATATTATAATTTATTAACAATTACACTGTAAACAATCCTTTAAAGTTTATGGCAAAAAACTGGCAACTGTGGTATTAAAACAGTAATAAAAGAAATAAAATGGTTGGTTGGTTAATTTCCAGTTGGGCTGTTGCTTAAATATATAACCTTAAGGAAAGATGTATTCGATAATTATTTGATTTAAATTCACATCTTTCATTCATGCATCTGACAGAAATCTACATGTAAAGCAGGATCTTCTTTTGCTAAATCCACACATTCCCTGAGAATCTATGCTTTGCAAACAATAACACATACATTATTATTATTATTATTCAAATTCTCCCCTTTTTCTCATATATTTGCACTCATTGTCCTAAGACGAGTCATTCGTTTTCATTTCACGTTCCAGCTCGTAGCTCACAAAACTGGTAAACAGGTTAAAAAACACAGGAAAAAAAAAGCAGGCTACGGGCAACAAAAACTCATTTGCCCATTCTTTGCGTGTCGAAATGCACGCTTTAATAATTGATGAGAAAATATTTCATTTTGTCACCGGCAAGATGAATTGCATTGCAAAAAGATTCTGATAGTTCAACAAAATCGGAGACTTGCGTGCATAACTAATGTGGAAATAAATGGCAGAAAGGCGCTCGGTGGGCATTCATTGTGCTTTATAACATGCATTAGGGCCAGTTTTACGACGTGCATTCGAATACATTCCTATTCATATCTACAGCTTTAAAGAGGATAATGAATTTAAATCAATGCTCCGTCTAACATCTCATGCCTTATTTATGTGCTATTAGGTTTCACGATTGCTTAAAAGCATAACCATTAATGTCTCTTAGTGCTTTTTAAATGTAAAATGCAACAGAATGTGTTGTATATAAAAATCACACTGCATAAATGATACTTTGGGTGTGGAAAATGTCTATGTTACAATAACGTGTGAAATCCAGCATTATATAGAATGCCTGTACATGTATAGAATCAGGGCTTGACATTAACTTTGTTGAACACCAGCTACTGTGGCTAGTAGTTTTCCAGCATTACAAGCCACTTGGCATTTTCACTAGCCATACTTTTGTTGTTGGAAAATATATTTTATTTAATAAGAATATGTGAATAACTCAATTTAGACAAAAATGTCAGAAAGAACCTTATAATTCTAAGGTGATAATATATTATATAAAAAGCTAATAATATTAATATTACTTAATTACATTTTCAAGTTTTAATGAAAAAATATATATTTTGGTAAATATATTAACAATAATCAATAAAAATAAATAAAATCATTGAATAAAAAAATTATAAAACAAAATAAAAATTAAATAAAAAAATAGAAATCGAATAAATACGTATAAATAAAAATGAATAAATAAATAAAAATCTAAAATAATAAATCCTAAATAATTACATTTTAAAATAATTAACAATTAAAATTTAAATTAAAAAGTTAAAGTTTGATGTGGGAAATGTAATATTTTGAATATTACTTAATTAAATTGACAAGTTTAAATGAGAAAAATATATTTTGATGATTAAAATATAATAAAATTAATTAAAATACATTTTGATAAATAAAAATAAACAAATACAAATAAATAAATTAGTAAAAGCTATAAAAACTAATATTTTAATAGTACTTAAATACATTTACAAGTTTAAATAATAGAAACATATTGTGGCAAATAAATAAAGATATGCACTAAATAATAATAAGAAATAAATAAACAACTTGAAACCAAATAAAGTAGTGATTAACAAAAATTTATATTTATTTTTTTCAATGAAATTGCTTTTAAATTGTGGTTCAAATACATTAAATAAGGCAAACTAATGAAAACTAATGCCAAGGACAAAATTGAAAGGTACCAACAATTTAGTCCAGGTCTGTATATACAGTCAAGCTCAAAATTATTCCTGCCCCTAACAAACTCTGACCTAGTTACTTTTATTGGACCGTCAAATAATTATTATTTTATTTTGACCCGAAATTACACAGAAATTCTCCCAAAAGATAATAAGACATCATTGTTGAAAAAGAAAAATACGTCTCAACTTTTATTCAGTACCACTTTATAGTAAGGTTATTTTAGTTAATGTTAGTTCATGCATTTTCTAACACGGACAAACCATGAACAATGCATTTAATGCAGTATTTGTTCATGTTAGGTAATGAAAATACAGTCATTAATTGTTAGTTCTGACAGTGCATTAACTAATGTTAACCATCATGAATTTGGATGTTAAAAAAGCATTAAGAAATGTTGAACAATGATTAATAAATGACGTGCAAGCATAGCTCATAATTGGTTCATGTTAATAAATACATTTACTAATGAACCCTTATTGCAAAGTGCGACCGAAAACTTTAAAGTCAGTATTTGCCATGAGGTATGAATAATTTCGGGCTTGACTGTATATGATTATGAATAAGGGAATGGATGGTGTATTTACACACAGGTAGTGTTGTGTGGTCTGATAAATGATGTGCAAGATTTCACTGATGTCTCCAGCCATCATTTACACACACTTCAGGGAGAGACACGCACACACACATATACATGCAGCAGCCCAAATCACTCTTAATCAATTATGTATGCAGAGGCAAGCCTTCACATTCCTGCGCAGAAACACATTAGCGGAGGAGACATGGAAAATCTCTCCCTTCGGCCGCTTCATTTGATCACTTTATCACTAAAACATATGAGGGTATCAAAACCTCATCAACAGCGCCAGATTTTTCACCGCAGTATTTTATCTGGACTTAATTCCTCCTGCGCTCGCGAGCTTGTTTTTGATTGGACGGGAAAAGCTTTACAGGAATTTTCTGGGGGACTTTATATGAAGCGGATGCCTAATATTTGAGATCACTAGACAAAAAAAAAAAAAGATTTATTTGGTATATTTCTGTCTGTGAGAAAAATAAATACTCTTTTGTTTCTGTTGATCAATGATGATGGTAAAATACATCTATAATGTTAACGTAAAAATTTCGACAGCAGATGCAACCGTTTATTATTTGCTGGTAACAAATGTGTGAGCTTAAATTACGAACCATCAGAAATGTCTTCTCCCATGCTGCTCTTTTCTGATGCTGAAAAATTAATTAACACCTTTGTTTGTCCCCGTATTGACTATTGTAACGCTTTGCTGGCTGCAGTTCTAAAAGCCCTAAAAAAAGTTACAATTAGTACAAAATTCAACAGCCAGAATTCTGACTAGGACCAGTGCAAGAGAGCACACGACCCCTATTTTGAAAAATGTACTCTGTGTCCTTTACACTGCTTTTGTTTGTAGGGCCTTGAGATGCTACTTTTAAAAGCGCTTTATAAAAGTATTATTATTATTTTTATTATTATTATTATTATGATTATAGCTTTAGAAATAATGATAAAAGGGATTTAAATGAACGAATAAAAAATAAACAAATGATAAAAAATAAATGAATAAATTAAATTAAATTAAATTAAATTAAACAAAAATCTAATAAATGTACAAAAAAATTTAATAAAACTAAGTAAAATAAAATAAATAAATAAATCTAATAAAAACAAATAAGTTTAAAAAACAATAAATAAAAATAAAATAAATAAATCAGAAAAAGAGACAAATAAATAAATAAATAATACTACTACTAACAAAAATAATAGTAACAACAACAACAACAACAACAACAATAATAATAATAATAATAATAATAAATAATAATAATAATAATAATAATAAAAACAACGATTTCTTGGTTCTCAAACCATCATCATACAAATATTTCTGAAGGTTTATGTAACACTAAAGACTGGATGATGCTGGGAAATTCAGCTTTGAATCCCAGAAATTAATTCCATTTTATTTTACAAATTAACAAATTACATTATTTTAGTTATTTTAAATTAGATTTTTTTATCATTGTTGAATTTATTTTTAAATAATATAATTTTATATAATAATTATTATAACTAATGTTATAAAATAATAATACTTCTATTTTTATCATATTTTTAGTTAAAAAAAAAACTTAATTACACGTTTCTATGAGGTAAATAAACTTTGCCAATAAAACATGCAAACTTGTTTTTATAATGAAAATTATTTTTCAAAACATTTGAAATCATTACTGAAAATACTATTATGATAATATATTACACAACTGGGAATATATATAAGATCTCAAGTAAATGCTGCTCCTTTTATAATCAATAAATGTGTTTAGTTATGGCATAATAAATAATAATAATGCTTTTATTATGTATAATATTATATTTGATTATAATATATTTTAATAAATAATATAATATATATCAATTTTCTTAAAGACCGGATTGCGATTATTACATTATATTATATTATATTATAAAATGAGGTATATAATATAATATAATATAATATAATATAATATAATATAATATAATATAATATAATATAATATAGCTTGTTATATTGCTGCTTGTTCAATATAATATACATCTATATATTCCTTTAGACTTGATTGGAATTATTATATTAAATTATATTATATTATATTATATTAATTATATTGTATTATATTATATTATTGTATAAAAATATAGTTTTCTTGACAATAAAGACTGAAGCTATGATGCTAAAATGTATACTGCATAAAATGTTCTAATAAAAATCAATGAAGTCTTGCTGAACACACACACAGAAACCCACACTGCATATATAAGCCTAAATGAAAGAAATCCCACATTTCCAATGCAGTCTCAGACTTGTCCCCGCTCTTAATATGAGAGCGATCATGTTCCAAGTGCACATTACAGACAAACAGATTGCTGTATTTCTAGTCACAGCCAAACCGCAGGAAGCTGGACGCGCTCAACACAATTATGACGACTGAACACACACACACACACACACACACACACACGCTGGTCTGCATATAAAATCAAGCATGATTTCAGACAGCGCCCGTAACAACAGACTCTTTGACCCCACGTCTCATTTAACTGCGGTTTGAGATACAGCAACGTCTGATCCTGGATGTACAATAACATACAGTTAAAGTCAGAATTATTAGCCCTGTGAATTTTGCACATATTTACCAAACAATGTTTAACTGAGCAAGAAATTTTTCACAGTCGTTCCTATAACATTTTTTCTTCTAGAGAAAGTCTAATTTGCTTCATTTTGGCTAGAATAAAAGCAGATTTAAACTTTGTAAAAAATTTTAAGGTGCCTTGTTGATGCCAGAGGTCAGAGGAGAATGGCCAGACTGGTTCCAGCTGATAGAAAGGCAACAGTAACTCAAATAAGCATTCATTATGTTGGCTTGAGAAAGCCAACATACTGTAATGCTACTTAAACTTATTCTTATTATTATTCTTATTATTATTCCGGCTTCTGACTTAAAAAAGCAATCGCTTCTCCTCCCAGGGCTTAGATGCTACAAGCCCCAAATTTGGTCAAAAGCTGCCTACTGCTCATGAGATGGTTGCTGTATGTCCTCATCCTGATAAGATTTGTAGTTTTTGAATTAAAAATTTTTTAATTAAAAAATTGTATCGAGTATTTGGGGCATATAAAAAAGTATACAATCCTCAAATTTGGCCAAAAGATGTGTTTTAAATTGCAGATAATTATCATATTTATTTGGTGTAATTATAAATAACAGTTTTCCTATAAATATTTTTTTTATATTAAATTTGTAAAATTCAGACTCAAAGCGTGTCAGAGTGTCCACGAGATGGCGCCAGAAGACTATTTTTGAGCCCTTTGTAATTTAGTACTGGCCCTTTAAGAGGCGGGGATATCCGGACTGACTGTTTTGAATCTACAGAAATTCGGGCTCATTTCAGACGTGCTTGTTACAACATTTGAAGCTGAAATTGCGACCATTTTGGTCGCATATGCGCCTGAAAATTAATCTATGCGACCTCATAACATATTTGGGCGCATTAGTGCAACTGCTGATAATGGTTGTAGTGCGACCTGTTTTGATTTTTTGTAAAAACGTGCTGAATCGCTCTTCCCTGCCGCTATATTGGTTCATATTAGCTGTCAATCACTCAAGGTATTCCGCTGTTAGATGACAAGGAAGGAGCTTTTATGACCACGGGAAATGCAAACGGCTGAAGAGTAAAAACTTAAAGCACACAGGTTTGCAAACCCCACCTAAAATTGAGGTGTAGATGAGAGAGATCGTGACACGTCACGTGGTGAATAATGATCCACCAGCTGAGATCACTGAAACTGCGGCTCATAACAAAGACCAGTATTGCGCCGATGGTTAGTGCAAGAATCCTGCTCTGCCTGCTCATAAATTGGGTCGGCTGACTCGCCATCTTTTCCACAAACACAGAAAAATGAAGATCATCTCAGACTGAACCTTTAAATTGACACAAACTGAAACCAAAACTTTTAAAGAGTGATAGAAGTGAGACTTTACTTTCTTTCTTTTGTCTATTCTTTTTTGAGGTGTATATTATTTTTTTATTTATTTACTGATGACTGCTTTGCAGCTTTCATCATTGAATTGAATTATTTATTATAATCTTTTGTTTGTTTTGTAGCAGAAATATTATTTATTAAATTGACATGCATATAAAAACAGCCGTACAAAATCAATATTTCTTACTGCAATGCTTCATTTTTGTTTGATGCAAACTATACAATTATTTTTCATAAAGTAACAGACATTTTATAGCAGATAACCTACATTCATGCACATTCAAGGCAGTATCATAATGAGAAATGGAATTCATTGTTACTATTATTGTCATTTTCATCATCACTAATACTCTATGGCCTAATTATTAGACATTCATTTTAGAATTATTGCACACAAATATCAATGTCTTCGCAGCATTAGTTAGATAGTTGTTTCTGGTTTTTGTCAGTCCTATTGATGTTGTTTTAAAATACAATAAATCCCTTAAAAAGCAATTTGCAGCGGTGCTCATTCATTTTTGGTGGGTGCTCCTAAATTTTTTCTGGTGCTCCTAAATTTATTTTGGTGCCCCTGAATATTTGAAGTTGGGAGCACCGGTGCTACCAAGTAAAAAAGTTAATTTCGAGCCCTGTATATATATATATATATATATTCATACAGTTGATGTCAGAATTATTAGCTCCCCTGTTTATTTTTTCCCCAATTTCTGTTTAATGGAGGGAAGATTGTTTCAGCACATTTCTAAGCATAATAGTTTTAAAAACCTATTTCTAATTACTGATTTATTTTATCTTTGCCATGATGACATTAAATAATGTTTGACTTGATATTTTTCAAGACACTTCTATACAGCTTAAAGTCACATTTAAAGGCTTAACTAGGTTAATAAGGGTAACTAGGCAGGTTAGGGTAATTAGGCAAGTTATTTTATAACGATGGTTTGTTCTGTAGATTATCAAAAAAAAATATATCTTAAAGGGGATAATAATTGTGTCCCAAAAATGGTTTTTAAATAATTAATAACTGCTTTTATTCTAGCCGAAATAAAACAAATAAGACTTTCTCAAGAAGAAAAAATATTATCAGACATACAGTGAAAATTTCCTTGCTCTGTTAAACACCATTTGGGAAATATTTAAAAAAGGGAAAAAAAATCAACTGGGGGTTAATAATTCTGACTTCAACAGTGTATATGTATATATATATATATATATATATATATATATATATATATATATATATATATATATATATATATATAAATATATATGTGTGTGTGTGTGTATATATATATATATATATATATATATATATATATATATATATATATATATACATACATACATACACACACACACATTTATGGTTAGGGTTATAAGGATTATTTTTTATCCCCCTTTTATGTTGGCAAAAACATAAGTTTACTTCAGATATTTCTTTCAAAACAGAATATTCTGTACCGCAAAAGAGCCTTCTCCTCACTTGTGATAATGACAATGAAAGCCAAGCTTTTGGTCTATGCTGTACCAAAAAAAAATAAAATCACCCAGGTGATGACAATTAAATATTACGATTATAACATTGTGTTAGTGGCCAGTGGGGTGAAACAACGTCATTGGTCAGAATTAACCACGTGATGAAGACGGCCTAATATTGTATTTAATGCAATTTTCTTCCTGTAAACTGTATATAACTATATAACTATATATATATATAACGCTGCAAATTACTGTAAATTGACTGTACTCTATATTAACTGCAAAACTGATAAGACTGAATAAATAAAAGACAAATTAACTAAATGCATGTGCTATTGTTTCATTAGTATTTTAATTTAATATTTTTCTTTATATGATATTTATTATAATGTAATTTTGTTCAGATTATAATATATACTATAAATACTAACTATACTATAGTGATCTGCATTAAACAACCTGAACAAATCAGTTCTCTCTCTCTCTCTCTCTCTCGATTTGATCAAAAATGTAAATGAGGCCTTCCGATTAACAGTCCAGTGGACCCTAGCAACAGCCTAGAAACCACTCAGAACACCCTAGCAACTACCTAGGAATGCCTTAGCAACATCTTAGCAACCGCCTAGCAACCACTTCTCAACCGCTGTGCTTCCTGCCAACTGCCTTTGAGTCCCCGGCGCAGTCACGTTGGCTTTCTCAAGCCAACATCAAAGTTCGTCAACGAACTTTAGGTTCTAGTTACAACTGAGGTCTGCAGAAGAGCATCTCTGAACACACAACACCTCCAACCTTGAGGCGGATGAGCTACAGCAGCAGAAGACCACACTGGGTGCCACTTTTGTCAGAAACTAAGTCTACAATTGGCACAGGCTCACCAAAATTAGACAATAGAAGATTGGAAAAGCGTTGCCTCGTCTGATGAGTCTCGATTTCTGCTGTGACATTCGGACGGTAGAGTAAGAATTCGCCATCAACATGAAAGCATGAATCCATCCTGCCTTGTATCAACGATTCGACTGGTGGGGGTGGTGTAATGGTGTGGGGGATTTTTTTTTTTGAACATTTGAAATCATTACTGAAAATACTACTATGATAATATATTACACAACTGGTAATATATATATAAGATCTCAAGTAAATGCTGCTCCTTTTATAATCATTAAATGTGATAAGTTATGGCATAATAAATAATAATAATGCTTTTATTATGTATAATATTATATTTGATTATAATATATTTTAATAAATAATATAATATATATCAATTTTCTTAAAGAGCGGATTGCGATAATTATGTATTATATTATATTATATTATATTATATTATATTATATTATATTATATTAAATTATATTATAAAATGAGGTATAATATAACATAATATAATATAATATAATATAATATAATATAATATAATATAATATAATATAATATAATATAATATAATATGGCTTGTTAGCACATTTTGGGCCCATTAGCACCAATTGAGCATTGTGTCAACACCACAGCCTACCTGAGTATTGTTGCTGACCATGTCCATCCCTTTATGACCACAGTGTACACATCTTCTGATAGCTACTCCCAGCAGGATAACGCACCATGTCATAAAGCCTGCATCATCTCAGACTGGTTTCTTAAACATCGCAATGAGTTCGCAGTACTAAAATGGCCTCCACAATCACCAGATCTCAATCCAATAGAGCACCTTTGGGATGTGTTGGAACAGGAGATGGCATAATGGATGTGCAGCCGACAAATCTGCAGCAACAGCGTGATGCTATCATGTCAATGTGGAGCAAAATCTCTGAGGAATATTTCCAGTACCTTGTTTCATCTATGTCATGAAGGTTTAAGGCAGTTCTGAAGGCAAAAAGGAGTTCAACCTGGTACAAGTAAGGTGTACCTAATAAAGTGGTCAGTAAATGTATATTGAACTGTATATCGTTATTGTTCAATATGGAAAATAATTATGGAGATTGCATTTTTGCCGTCTCACCCAGCCCTAACTGAATGTGTGCATTTTATTTGATCTGCTCATGCAATTTATGCAATTTTAGACTTGTTTTTAGTTCATCCATTTGCCAGGACACTCTTACCCAAAGTGAGGTGAAGGTGCATTTCATCAGTTCATGCATTTTATTTTATTTCAGCTTTTTTTATGTCCATAAATTTAGCAGAGTGCTTTGAAGAAGGTGTGCATTTTATCAGTTCACTATATTGTATTTGTGTGCTTTCAGCAATTGCACACACAGTGCACAGCCTAAATGAGTCCACCTTCTTTAAAAATGACTATTTCATCCATTTCTCAGTCGATATAGACAGCATATTTTGTTGCATTTAAACAAAACAGTTTATTAAATCACTGCATTCATTAAAATAAGAGTTTGGTCACCTAACATCTGTAGGAAAAAAAAACAACATTTAAACCCTTTAAGAAATTCTTATTTCGTTTTATCCCTTTGTCATATGTAACTTTACTGTTTTTGTATGTGTGATGATGTGTTTTTTGGATTTTAGGTTGCCCTTTAAAATCTGGCAGGGGGCAACAGATGAAAAACTCTGGCTTTTTACAGTTTTACTGTTTATTAATGAGCATTGTCCCTGTTAAATAAAAAAAAAATATTCAAATCAATAAAACGTTGCAAATAATAATAAAATTTATAATAACAAATTACAAAATTTCAACTAAATTTACTATTTATGGTTTTCTTATTGTTATAATATTACCATAATTACTATAACTATATAATTCATTCTCTTTTCGCCTTAGTCCCTTTATTAATCTGAGGTTACCACAGCGGAATGAACCACAAACTATTCTAACAGAATGAACCTACGCCAACACGGGGAGAACATGCAAACTCCATACAGAAACGCCAACTGGCCAGGCCGAGGCTCAAACCAGTGACCTTCTTGCTGTGAGGTGACAATGCCACACACTGTGCCACCCAACTACATAATTTATATCATTTTAGCATATTATTATTCATTGGGGCGTATATAATAGCAAATATCATATAGCATGCTATGTAATTATATCATATTTAACTTGAAAATGCACTAAAAAACAACCAAAACAAACAATGCTCCAATAACCCTGCTTTTAAATCTGCTGTTTAGAGGAACTGAACATCTCACAGATTATCCATTTGAAATTACTTGACTCTCAAAATCTTCAGCGGCATTTCAATGAAAAAGGATGGAAAGATTGCCCACAGTAAAGTGTTTTTTCTTTCTTTGTTTCTCTATCAGAGGAGAATAATTTAGCTCTGAAACATTGCAGGTGTTCAAAGAATTAAAAGAAACAGTGTTTGTCGTGTGTGTCTGTCGCCATCTAGTGGAAAAACGAATAACAAATACCAGTCAGTTCACCCAAACAATGAAAATCCTGCCATCGCTTACTAAACCATCACTTGCTACAAATCCGTTTGAGTGTCTTTTGTTTCTGTTGAACACAAATTAAGATATTTTGAAGAATGTTGAAAACATGTAACTAGGGCTGCACAATATACTGTTTCAGCTTCGATATTGCAATGTGCAAAACTTGAGAAACACTGCAGGACCTGAAAATTCATGTTGGGTTTAATAAATCTTGACCTAATCTAATAGGTTGTAATAGTGTGAAGGATTTTCATTTTAATGTATTTTTAAGGCCTATGACTCTAGGATTTCAATCGAATTTAAACTATTTGGGCACAAGAATGAAGAAAGTCTGTGATTTTAACAAAAATTGTTTAATTATTTATTCAATGACGACTTAATGGTGTTAATTTACATTTGATTATTGCGTTTCTGAACCACAAAGCTGTTAAGACTCCAAAAACTGAGAAGCACCGTTTACTTCACTTTTAGTTTTGTTCGGTTCTCATCTGTACTTTGATTTTATTTTGTAAAGTTTTGTATATTTCACACAGATGTCTTCCCAAAATTATGAATTCTTTCCAAATAGAGCTACTCAAGTCATCTTGTGAAGTTATATTAAAATGCAATACTTTATTTATTTTAATTTAATAACTCAAAAGCAATTTAATATAAAGTATAGAATAAATTTAGTAAACTTAGTAAATATAAAATAAAGTAAATATATAGTTTGATAAATCATACATTATGTTTGCTCAATTATTTATTTCAATGAATAAAATATAAATAAATAAAAAAAAACTAACAGTAAATATATACTATTTGTATGTTCACACACTTTTTATTTATTGATTTTTATTAATATCTAAATACAAAAAACAAAAAGTAAATATATATACCTTGATATATCATAATTGTCTGTTCAGCTTAATACATTCCCATTAAGATTGGGGAGGGGGACTGTTGGAGAAGGAGAAAAACAAATTAAATAAGCTTATAAAAAGGGCAGGGTCTGTTGTGGGGTGTGCACTACCTACCATAGAAGAGATTGCACAGGATCGAATGCTGGACAAATTTGTTAGTATAATGAACCACGATAGTCATCCCCTTTTTGAAACAGTCCAAGCGTGTGCAAGTTCTTTTAGTACAAGATTAATTCAACCCCGGTGTTACAGAGAAAGATACAGGAGGTCTTTTTTACCAACAGTGATCAGATTGTATAACCAAAGTCATACTAGATGAATTGTGCTGAACTTAATTAGATATTAGATATGTACAAGTGTTTACTCGTTGTTTTTGGAACCAAGGTGTGCAGTATAAAATGTAATTTAATTGTTGTTTTTTATATGTATGTAACTTATTTATCTATTTTTAGTATGGAGAGCTCTGCTGTCACATGTAAATTTCCCTCCGGGGATTAATAAAGTCAAACTAAACTAAGATTCTGATCACCACAGCACTTGATTTTATTTCATCATCACCCCAAAAATCTTAAAATCAACAGCAAAACTTTTGCAATTATTCTCTCATATGAAGTTCATCAGCTCCATTTTCTACTGTTTGTTCAAACTTTGAATGCAGATTGTCACAAACAAGCAGCGGTTGGGCTGAAAACCTCAGAGCTGATTAAAGTTTCGCCTCGTCTCAAATACTAATGAGGTGACTGAATGTTCCCCGCAGAGAAATATTAAAGAGGACATCTCAGCACTTCTCCTTCCTTCCAGTCTATTTAAAACGCATCAGAAATAATAAAAGTTATGATATAGCATACTGGGATAGACGACATAACTTTTGTCAGATCGCATATATATACCATATAAAACTATATGTTCTTTGCAGTAACCTTAAAGGGGACCTATTATGCCTCTTTTTACCAGATGTAAAACAAGTCTCTGATGTCCCTAGAGCACAGGTGTTAAACTCGGTTCCAAAAGGGCCGCAGCTCTGCACAGTTTAGTTTCAACCCTAACGCCTGTTTCACACCGCAAGCGTCAGCGGCGCGTGAGCAGAGCGTGAGCAGCGCGTATGTCGAGCAGTAGCAGCACGCAGGCGTTTGCCTTTCACACCAGCTGCGTCTGCAGCGCGCAGCTCTTCGGCAGCTGCTGCTGAGATCAACCTATCTCTGTCTATTCTATCTAGTTACCCCTCTATATACAAATACACTTTTTAAACTTTTCATCTGTACCAAGGCCCCTCCTATGCTGTTTCATTAACCTGCAAATGTTTATTTTACAAATTTTATAGATCAAATAGTACTGTATGCTTCTAAAGCTAACTTATATGAGAATTGTCTACAGTCAGAAGACAATCGCCTGTGATATCATGTCATTTGTTTTTTGATTATCAGGTTGCTGTAGACCTAGTTATAATCATATTTATACAATATAGTTATAATGATATTTATACATGATCAAACTAGTGTTAGTTTCTCCGCTTCAGTGATGTCCAGCGGCAGAATAACAGCTCGTTAATTCATGCTCGTGCAGATGATGAGACGGACAAAAGTAATTAATGCATGCCATTCTTTTACTTATTTTCGTGTTGTCAGATTCACAGTGCAAACAGGTCCCGGTAGGAATAATTCGAGTGAACATAAAACAAAGCCGATTAAAACTTTCTTGCTCTGCTAGCTGCACAGAACACAGCGAGCTCACATAATCCAGCATGCGTGTCGCACTACACTACCCACAATACACTTCGCTATGGACTACAAATCCCGTAAATATTCCATTTCCCCTCTCCTACAACACTAGTGTGCAACTTAAGCAAAACTGATAGTAAAATAGTTTTACATTTGGTTTTGTAGTTCGGGCCTAAATAAATGTTTGTTGCCGTTTTTAATCGTTTTAAGTTCATTTGAATGACTATATATAAACCATTTGACATTATTAACACATTTATTGGGTAAAATTGTTAGTTTTTACTGTCATTCAATGTGTTTTGGTCATTATCAATGCACTGTCACTTTAATTGAGCGTGAGCAGCGCGTCAAAAATAGACCCAGCGCCGAAACTATCGCTGCACTGCTGCTTCGGCGACGCTCACGCCTCGCTCTGACGCGCTGCTGCTGCGTGCGGTATGAAAGCTCTAATCTGTTAACATGGACGCCGAAAACACACGCGCTGCTCATGCTCTGCTCACGCGCCGCTGACGCTTGCGGTGTGAAACAGGCGTAATTAAACACACCTGATAAAACTAATTGAGTCCTTCAGGCTTGTTTGAAACCTACAGGTAGGTGTGTTGGAGCAGGGTTGGAACTAAACTGTGCAGGGCTTCGGCCCTCCAGGAATTGAGTTTGACACCCCTGCCCTAGAGTCTTTTGCCAATAAGGGAGAGATCGTCACTTATGGGCGGAGCTTCCTCCCTCTGATCACATGTACAAAGTGAGAATGTCAATCAAAGTTTCTCTGCAGGCTGCAAGTGTGATTATAAAACTTAAAATGAATACATGAATACCAGTTGAGGCTGTTTGTGGGTGAGTTCATTTTCGTTATTTGTGTGAACAATCCATTTAAAGCAGCTTTCTCTTACCTGTCATTGAATTCTCAGACGTGCTCAGCTGTTCCCTCAGTTTGTCAACGTCGTCTGGATGGACCTGCTCGAACAGTGTGCTGCCGAACCACTCCGACTGCGGATGGTTGAGGACAGGAGTCACCGAATCAGACACGTAGATCACCCGTCCCGTCTCAGCCGCAACCACGAACAAGAAGCCATCGGCCGCCTCCAGAATCAAGTGCTTCAGCTCCTGCCACAGCAAACAGATTCAGATTCACATGAGAGGTTTATAAATGACATTTTGGTAAAAAGCCACGCCCATTAGTGACAATCTCTTCCTCATTAGCATAGACCGCCCTGAGTGAGAAGAAGCCATCTGCCTCTGGGGCTCTGATTGTACCTGCTGAAGGTTTTTTTAGTTTTGAATCTGCCATTATGCTGACACAAAGGCATTTGGAGATCCGCCCTCTTTTAAATAGAGCACAATCTCATTTGAATTTAAAGTGACAGTCACTAAAAAGTAGGGGTGTCAAAATTAATTGTTTCTTCGGTGCACCGCGATGCAGATGCGGACAATTCTGTATCGGTTCAGTAATAATCATAACCGGTTATTATGTACTGACGTCATTTATCTTCTATGCGCTTTGTCGCGAGGGAGGTGAGCGCGAGTATTTACAACACTCAGGCAACTCAGGGCCGGCCCGTGGCATAGGCACCATAGGCATATGCTAAGGGCGCTGTACATCCAGGGGGGCGCCAGAAATTAGCGCAGTTCAGTTGGTTTTGTTTTCGATTTTTCTGACACACATTCAGTTATAGACGGCAATAACTCAAAAACCTCTTACCCTAAAAAGATCTAAAGTGTGTTTCCTACAAAAAGACAAAGCTGGTTGTGTTTCATTGCTGTCTTTCTTTTTTTTCGCTCGACATTACGATCACTGCTCCGTTTACGCCCTCGTAATATGTGTTTAGCTGGGAGAGCACGCGCTGAGAGGAGCTCTCAGTAAGGGACCGTCGGAAAAGTGTGTCTTTTTTCCGTTTTTTTTTTTTCGTTTTTCTGCTCTGCTCATCGCGAGCTCTCCCTGTTGCGAGGGCTTAAGTGTGTGTGTGTGTGTGTGTCTGTTTATTTGTTTGGTGCTGTCTATGTTTGTGTATGTGTTTGAATGAGAGACAGTGTGGTGCTGTGTGTCTGTGTGTTTATACAGACAGCTTGTTATAGCCTCTCCTCTAAAATATAACACTGAATATGGAAAGCATCGTCAATGCACCGAGATATCGAATTGAACAGAAGGCAAGATAATCGTAACCGAACCGTGAGACCAGTATAGGTTCACACCTCTACTAAAAAGACCCAATTAAGATCAAAGCCTAAAAGAGGCAGATTCAAAAAGTTATGAAGCATTGTTTGTTGGTGATTTTGAGCTGAAACTTCACATACATACTCCAGGGACATCAGCAGAGGTGGGTATTGACGAATTACATTCATCTTGTTACATGTACTTGAGTAAAATTGTTGGGTAACGTGTACTTTTTGAGTACATTTTAACAATGTGTACTTTTACTAAAGTAAATGATTAGAGAAAAATCAGCACTCTTATTTCGCTACATTTGGCAGTGCTCCTTCGTTACTGTCAAATGATAATAAATATGATTCATATGAAATATCGCGAGGCGCCGTATTGGAGAAGTTGTGTCGCGAGAGGTTTCTGTAGAGCAGGGGTGTTCAAACTCGGTCCTTGAGGGCTGGTGTCCTGCAGATTTTAGCTCCAACTTGCCTCAACACACCTGCAAGGATGTTTCTAGAAAGCCTAGTAAGAGCTTGATTAGCTAGCCCAGGTGTGTCTGATTGGGGTTGGAACTAAACTTTGCAGGACACCGGCCCTCCAGGACCGAGTTTGGACATGCCTGCTGTAGAGACCCCCGCTTTCTGTTGGAATCAATGGTTGGAATAATGGCTGGCGTGTGAGTTGGTTTATACTGCGGTCACGCCATGGCCATCTTCGGTTTCGAGCAGGACGGTCACGCTGTCTGTGTGGTGAGTTTATCAGACCAGGTCACACATGTTCAGTCTGTTTTCACTCCAAGATGTCAACAAGAATAGTTTGATAATGCGATCCTTGCTGTACATCGAACTGACATTGCAACTTACTGTATACATGAGTTACAGCTTCAACCTAAAAAAAAAAAAAAAACACATCCTACTGGTGAAGTGGATTTTATACTCTTTAAAGTGTGAAGTTAATCTATATATTCAAATTATATGTGTATAATCTGCTTGTAGACTTGCATACCATTAGAAGAATTACCATATCACAAGAACTGGATAAGTTATATAGTTACCAGGTTTGGGTCAGGGGATAGCATAGGTGGAAATTGAGGTCAGGGGTTAACCTAGGTGGAATTTGTGTGACATATGTAGATCAAAGGGAAAAATAGTTGCAAAAGAAGTATATAAGCAGGCCAGAACATCAGTGAGACAATTTTTCCAGACAGAGATGCTACTGGGGGTCTCCTGAAAGTTCTCCTTTGTTGTCGACAATAAAGTATATTCTTCTGATATTCATAACCTCCAGACTGAGTTTGATTCAGTAAGAGAAAAACCAGAAACCATTACACTGGTAAGTGTCAATATTATCCCAAATTGAACCTTATTAATAATAACTATGGGTCAACTAAAGAAACTGCTGTATAATGGAATAAATGATTAGCTGTTACACTATTAACCATTAAAAATAAAACATTTAAGCACAATTTTAATATTAAAAAATAATGTTTAAGTGTTATATTTTAAATGGTTAACAGTGTGTTAATGACTTATATGTATGACTTCATATATAAATAAAATATACACATATGAAGTCAGAATTATTAGCCCCCCTGTATATTTTCCCCGATTTCTGTTTAACAGAAAGATTTTATCAACACATTTCTATACTTTTAATAACTAATAATTAATAACAAGTTTCTTTTATCTTTTCTATGATGACAGCACATAATATTTCACAAGATGTTTTTCAAGATACTAGTATGTAGCTTAAAGTGACATTATAAGACTTAACCAGGTTAATTCGGCAAGTTAGTAATTAGGCACCTTAAAATGGTTTAGAAAACATTAAAAACTGCTTTTATTAAAGTCGATATAAAACAAGTAAGACTTTCACCAGAAGAAAATATATTACAGAAAATACTGTGAAAAATTTCTTGCTCTGGTAAACATCACTTGGGAAACATTTGAAAAAGAAAAAAATTATTTTGACTTCAGCTGTATAATTATATATATTGAAAAGTAACGACTAACTATTTACTTGAGTAATATTTTCATCAGATACTTTTTTACTCTTTTTACTCGATTAACTTTTAAGATTGCTACTTTTACTTCAGTAAAAATTTCTGCAAGTACTTTTACTTGAGTATAGATTTTGGATACTCTACCCACCTCTGGACATCATATTTTAAATCTTGTAAAAGAAAGCATAATAGTTCCCTTTAAAGGGACAACTAAAAATAAAGTTTGTTTGGCCATTGGGCTACTTTACTTTAGCAAAAAAAAATCTGGCAACCCTGAAAACAGCAGCTGCTGATGGCTCACCTGTTCAGTGAGGAAGGAGGGTTTGTAGGCGCCGTCGGTTGAGGTGTTTCCGGTTCCCCTCATGGACTTCATGTGAGAGACGGCCATGCGCAGGATGGTGAGTTTGTCTGGTTTTCTGGCCAGGGCGCTGCAGGTGGGTACCATGTCCGACAGCTCGGTGATGTACTGCGTCATTTTATTTCGTCTGCGCCGCTCGATCTCGCTGTGATTCTCTCTGCACGCAGACCAACAACAATAAGACACAGCAGAGAGTCACAAACACACAGACACATGCACTGCACCAACACTTTACTGTTAGTTTTATGTTTTATATAGATTAATTAAACATAATAATATGATGTACAGTTGAAATCAGAATTATTAGCCCACATGTACATATTTTCCCCAATTTCTGTAGAATTTTTTTAACATTTCTAAATTTTGTAGAAAATTATTGCTTAAGGAGGATAATAATATTCACCTCAAATGTTTTTTTAAATAATTAAAAACTGCTTTTATTCTAGCTGAAATAAAACAAATAAGACTTTCTCAAGAAGAAAAAAATATTATAGGAAATACTGTGAAAAATTCCTTATATATACAAATGTTTAAAATAGAAAAATAAATTCACAGGAAACTAATGATTTGAACTTATAACAGCAAGCATTAATAAATTATTTCTTATTTATAATGTAATTAAATAATAATATATTGTAAATAAAAGCAATGCACATAACAGTAATAATAGTAACATACTTCAAGCATAAGCAATAACTGTATTCTGTCATAAGTCTATAATAAAATACTGTACGTAATAGTACTGTATATAATAGAAATAATAGTACTACACTGCAAGTATTAATAATTCTTATTACATGTATTTATAACGTAATTAAACAATAAAATAAAGTACATAAAAAGCATTTAACATAACATTACTTAGTGACATATTTCAAGCACTAATAACTGTATCATTTCATATATTTATAACAAAATACTGTACATAATAGTATAATAGTACTATCCTGAGAGTATTAATAACGTTTATTACATACATTGATAATGTATTTAAATAAAATATACAGTGCATGATATTACTGCATATCATATCAATAAAAGTACTATACTGTAAGTGTTGATAACAGTCATTACAAAAATTTTAAGTGTAATTACATATACCAAAATACTATACAAAATACAACAATATTTAATAGCAGTAATAGTACTATACTGAAAATATTAATATCTTTTATTTTGTAAATTTGTAATGTATTAAATATAACAAAATACTAATTATAATAGTAATGTATATAATATATATGCTGGGATAGTCACTGGGATGTACACATACACTCACCAGCCACTTTATTAGGTACACCTACTAGTACCGAGATGGACCTTTCGCCTTCAGAACTGTGGCAAAGATTCATCAAAGTACTGGAAATATTCCTCAAAGATTTTGGTCCTTATTGATAGATGTACCTAATAAAGTGGCCGGTGAATGTACACTGTAAAACTTAGCTTTTTGTAATCATTATATTTATAAAATTAATGATGATGATTATTATTATTATTATTAACCTAATATATAATTATTAACACCAAATAAATAGCTAAATAATGCACATTTAAAACTATGTATAGACTTTATTTTGATTTCATTTTTACTAAAATATAAACATATATAAAAGAAATTCAGGCTCTTGAAGCTATTATTTATTAGTTTATAAAATATTTCCAATGTGAAAAACAATTAAAAAAAACAATTTTTACCTTTTCTGGTGAGTGCAGCATTCCTAAACCTCGCTTTTTAGTTTGCTGCATCATCAATTGTGTTATTATATTAGCCGCACGGCTAACCTCATTAACTTGCATATTTTTGACATTGACTTTAACCGATGAACATTAATTTTTAAATTACTATAAAGGACAACTTCTTGCTCGTTTTTGTGAAACTTGTACAAGAAACCCGAAATTGTTTAGATCCTTGAACTGATCTACAGCGACACTTTAAAACATTCAAGACTTTTTTATATATACTTCATCTTGATGATTTAGCAGAGACATCTGTAATAAACTAAACGCCGACATTTGCGAATTAATCCTTTAAAGCACAAAATGTGATCCAATAAATCTTGCGGCTCAGTATCAGTGCAAAAAAGCCACAAGACTCTGAGATGAATGTGCCAGTGGAGGATAATTAAAGGGACAGTTCACCCAATACTGAAAATTCTGCCATCATTTACTCACTCTTTACTTGTTTCATACATTTACAAGCTTCTTTCATCTGATGAATTAAAAAAGAAAATATTTTGATGAAAGCTGAAAACCTGTTAGCACTGACTTCCATTGTTTTTCTCCTTTATATTTTTTTGAAGAAAACTGAAAACAATGACTATTGACTTTACATATTTTTTTATTACAATAAAAGTCAATGGCTACCATTTATATATATTTATATATATATGTGTGTGTGTGTGTGTGTGTGTGTGTGTGTGTGTGTGTGTGTGTGTGTGTGTGTGTGTAGGAAAAACAATGGAAGTCATTGGTTGCCGCTTTACAGCTTCAAAAATTTATGTATAAAAATGGTAGCCATTGACTTCCATTGTAATCAAAAAAATATGTAAAGTCAATAGTTTTAAAAACCAGTAACCATTGACTTCCATTGTTTTTTTGCAACAATGGAGGTCAGTGGTTACTGGTTTTCATCATTTATATATATATCCATCCATATATATATATATAAATCGGTTACCATTGACTTCAATTGTTGGAATAACAGTGGAAGTCAATAGTTACCGGTTTTCAGCTTTATATATATATATATATATATATATATATATATATATATATATATATATATATATATATATATATATATATATATTTTTTTTTTTTTTTTTTTTTTTTATTTATTTATTTATTTATTTATTTATTATTATTTTTAAGTAACACTACACTAGCTCGCAAAATGGCAAGGAACGTTAATGTAATTCCAGACATCCCAGTCTCCCGGAAGCTTCGAGAGACTCCTGGATGTCCGCAAACGAATGATAATCTTCTGGATATCGCGCATCTCATCGCTCCCAGCTCTTCAGGTACGTTGGGCACAACTTAACCCCGCCGCACAGGTACATCGCACGCACACGCCCCCACTGCTCTTCATATAAGTCGCGCACCATCACCGCTACCAAGAGAGTGATGGAAAAAAAAACATCTGAGAGATCTTGATTGGTAGTGGAAATGTTAGGTTTTAAGAAACTGTTAAATGTAATAGAGCCCCGTTACATTATTCCTTCATAGGCCCATTTCAGTCAGATAATTCCTGCTTTCAGATCCACTAAAATGGCAGGTGACATCAAGCAGATCTGTGCTGTCTGAGGAAAAGGTGGACACTCATCTTTCTGAAAATGAAAAAACTTAAAAATTGGTTGAAACTGAGCTCCATATAAAACTAAAGTGTTCTTTTCTTTTTATTTGTTTAACTACATTATTATATTTATTTTTATAGGAAGCTTGTTGGTTTTAAGTATAAAGAAGGATTTGTTTTATTTGCTGCTAAGCAGAAACCCCAGAAGTACAGCTCTATCACCGTTTAAAGTAAAAGAAAAAAAAAACCGCATCATACTTTTATGATAGTTTTAATACATAAAAAAAATTTAATCAGAGAAATCAACTCGCTTTTTTCTTTTTTTGCTGTATCGAAAACGTACCGAACCGTGACACCATTGTATCGTATCAAACCATGATTTTTGTGAACCGTTACACCCCTATATATATATATATATATATATATATATATATATATATATATATATATATATATATATATATATATATATATATATATATATATATATATATATACACACAGCTGAAGTCAGAATTATTAGCCCCCCTGAATTATTAGCGCCCCTGTTTATTTTTTTCAGCAATTTCTGTTTAATGGAGGGAAGATTGTTTCAGCACATTTCTAATCATAATAGTTTAAAAACTTATTTCTAATAACTGATTTATTTTATCTTTGCCATGAAGACAGTAAATAATATTTTACTTGATATTTTTCAAGACACTTCTATATAGCTTAAAGTGACATTTAAAGACTTAACTATGTTAATAAGGTGAAGTAGGCAGGTTAGGGTAATTAGGCAAGTTATTGTATAACGATGGTTTGTTCTGTAGATTATCGGGGAAAAAAATTAGCTTAAAAGGGCTATTAATTTTGTCCCAAAAATGTTTTTTTTTTAATTAAAAACTGCTTTTATTCTAGCCTAAATAAAACAAATAAGACTTTCTCTAGAAGAAAAAATATTATCAGAAATACTGTGAAAATTTCCTTGCTCTGTTAAAAATAATTTGTGAAATAATTAAAATGATAAAATAAAATCAAGAGGGGGCTAATAATTCTGACTTCAACTGTATATATATATATATATATATATATATATATATATATATATATATATATTTAAAGAAAGCTGAAAACCGGTAACCATTGACTTCTACTGCTATTACAACCATGCAAGTCAATGGTAGCTGATTATTTTAACAATTTAAGTGGTATGTGTCTCTTCATAAAAGCCGGTGTATCAGCTTGCTGCTACATTGTGAACATATGATTCAATTCCCGCTTCTGATTGGGTCTCGGTATATAGTGGCTTTCGCTGTCAAAGGCAGGTGGCGCTTAGCGGCTTTTGCCAACAAACTGTTATTTCTGAAAGCGCTGACGCTGGGATTCAGATGATTTGAAGCATATCTATTTGTTGATGGTGTAGTACGTGCCTAAAGCATTCACTCAATGCCGTTATCTCATTTATGGCAGAAATGGCGTTTATCGGCTTTTGCATCTGAGCGCTTCATATACACTTTTGAAGAAAGCAGAAAACTAGTAACCATTGACTTCCATTGTTTATTCAACAATAGAAGTCAATGGTTACCGGTTTTAAACATTCTTCAAAACATCTTCTTTTTGTGTTCAACCTAATGAAGAAACTCATAAACGTTAATAACCAGCTGAAGTAGAGTTAACAGTGAGTAAAGGTTCAGTTTTGGGTGAACTGCCCCTTTAAATAGCCATAATTGAAGAGAAGGAGATCCATTTTTCTGTTTACGTGGAGGATCTTCTCCTACCTGGCGTAACGCTCCTTATCACCAGGAATCTGATCATCATCATACCTGTCGGACAGAAAAAGAGCAATGTAAGGAACGTGAGCAGGTGTAGAAGCTCTGAAGTTAATGATTGAGGCTAAAATGAAGTGATTATGAAGCATATTTCTTGTGTTGTATGGCTTGACTTACAGATAGTGTGTGTGAATATGGTAATGTGATAATGAAGAACAAAAGAAAATAAATAAAAACACAAACTACAGTAAGTGTCAGTATCTCAGTGTTGTACACATTTGCTATGTCTGCTTTAATTAATCTTAGCAAATCTAAAGTAAAAATAAACCAAACATGAGAAATTGTGTTTTGTTTAATTTTAGCAACTACCTAAAATTTAATTCATTGATAAATTTAGTTTCACTGTAACTATTGTATCAACATATTGTATGTTATATCAGTTTACTTTAATATTGTGACTTATTTCCTTCTCTTTTGTATTGTTGCTTTTCATTTTAAATGTATTGCTTTTTAAATTAGTTTTTTAATAATTATAATTAATGAATTTATAATATTTTATGGTTTTATTTGTAATCAACTACAATAACTCGGGATACTTTTAAATGCTTATTTATTTTCATATTTGTATTTGCTTTATTTATTGTTTTGCACTTAAATTATGATAAACAAGTTACCCAGGAATAATTTATTAATATCACAACATTTTTTTCTAATTTATTTTAATTTTATGGTTTTATTTGTACTATAATACTTTAATAAATTATTCAGTGTTTTTATTTAATCCTTTCCAGTTTCAGTTTTTGTCCTTAAAATGGAGTTTAAAAAATGTAAAACTACTTTTATTATAAGTCTAGGCCCCTTTGAATTTTTTTTTACATATATTTCATAATATTTTTACATTTAGAGAAAGTTTTATTTGTTTTATTTCGGCTAGAATAAAAGAAGTTTTAAATAAAAAAAACATTTTAGGGACAATATTCTTAGCCCCTTTATGTTGTATTTTTCAATAGTCCACAGAACAAACCATCATTATATAATATCTTGCCTAATTACCCTAACCTGCCTTGTTAACCTAATTAACCTAGTTGAGCCTTTAAATGTCACTTTAAGCTGTATAGAAGTATCTTGAAAAATATCTAGTCAAATATTATTTACTTTCATCATGGCAAAGATGAAATAAATCAGTTATTAGAAATGAGTTATTAAAACTATTATGTTTAGAAATGTGTTGAACAAATCTTCTCTCTGTTTAACAGAAATTAGGGAAATTTTTTACGGGGGGCCTAATAATTCAGGGGGGGCAAATAACTCTATTATAATGCTATTATGTCTGCTTGACTTGTAAATAATCATGCATTCACTTTCCTGCACTTTTAGTATTTCATGAAATACAATTATTTTGTATTTATTATTCATTTGTAATTAACTATAATAACTCTGGATACTTCTAAAAATGCTTTTATTTTCCCTTATAAATTAAATTAACTTCTTATCATATTAAATAAAATTTACCTTTAATAAATATAGATAGATTTTTTTTATTAGTATATTTTCAGTTTGCACTTTAATTGTGCCTGCTTCTTCACTTGTGCATCATCATTTAATCACCCCCATGTTCGTCAGCAGCATGAAAAAGCATGCGGGCGAGTAAACATTGACAGTCTCCCGAAGTTTTAACGTTTACTGATGGATTTTGTGCGCGTTTGTCCTGAGTCTCCAGCAGGGGTCAGTGTGTCTCCACTAACGCTGAACCGTCAGTCGAGACTTACAGCTCCTTAAAAACAACACCAACTCAAAGAAAACATAAGCTGATGACAGATGAACACACACAGCTGAAAGATATGCTCAAACAACTGAAAACACAACACAAAGGACATGGAGGATTGTGGTCTAATCGGGTGGTTTGGAAAGCTGGAAATGGTGTGAGGTTTTACCTTGAAAATTTGCTGGGTCCCTCGCCGTCCTCGTCGTCAAAGTCCATCCTAACGACGAACAGAGAAATAAATGCAGAAATAAATACTTGTTCACGGACTATTTTGTCATTAATTAAATAAATGTTAGTGAGGTATTAAAACATCACTATGGACTGTATATATTGGTTAATGGTTTTAATCTGCTTTCATGTTATATGTTGTCCTCATTTAGGCTTAGTTGTATTTTTAACTCTCTATTTTAAAACATACTGCTACACACACTGAGAATACAAGCATTATTTCTAACAAAATTGCCTTCGTTTAATGGGGTTTTAGGTATTTTAATTATTATTTGAGATTCATATATATTCATACATAATTTTCATATTTAATTTTGTTATTATTTAATATAATGTTTTGCCAACACACATAAAAAGATTTATAAAAAAAAAGATTTATGTTTTTATTTTTTCCATTCTCAAGTGTCTTGTGCAAGAATTTACATGTATATTTTATAATTTAATAAATATAATCTATTTTAGCATATACACACAAGAATAAAAAACAAAAACAAGAAAAACAGACGGACGGACGGACGGACGGACGTACGGACAGACAGACAGACAGATAGACGGATAGATAGACGGATAGATAGATGCATTTGATCTGATATACTGTATAGATGCATGTATGTATGTGTATATATCAGGGTATCCATATTTCTTTAAAAGTCTTAAATGCACTGAACTTTTAGGTCTTAAATTATTTTAAACGAGTCTTAATTTTCCTTTGTTTATCTAAAGCAGGGGTTCCCAAACTTTTCAGCCCGCGACCACTAAAATGACAATGTCAGTAAATCGCGACCCCCGATATCCTCTGAGGTGGTTATAAATATAGAAACCTAGCATGCAATGGCGCGCACAAACCAACAGGCCGAAGTCTATTCTTTGTTTAATTTTCAGTCAGTGCTGTAAATGTGCCAGAAAGTTTAACCTGGTATTATAAAATCAATCTGCTGCATCTGACGCTTCTGCTGTGTCTTTAATGTAATGTATTTACCCCAGGGGTTGCAGTCTAATAGAACTAGTAACTATAAGCTACTATAGTAACTATATAGTATAACTATAATCAACTTGGGTTAAATAAAAATAAATAGATTTTTGGAAATCACCAGGAGACCACCCATTCATTGTCCCAGGACCCCTCGGGGGGTCCCAACCCCCACTTTAAGAACCACTGATGTAAAGCAGGGGTCACCAACCCTGTTCCTGGAGAGCTACCTTCCTGCAGATTTTAGTTGCAACCCTGACCAAACACACCTGTTTGTAATTATCAAGTGCTGCTTTAGGTACTATTAATTGGTTCAGGTGTGTTTGATCAGGGTTAGGACTGACTTCTGCAGGAAGGTAGCTCTCCAGGAACAGGGTTGGTGACCCCTGATCTAAAGCTACCTAATCGATCCAACACACATCCAATCACTACATCTCAAAAATGTTCATAACTTATATTATAACAGTCTGTTGTGTATACATTTAGTTTGTAAAGAGTTTTTTTTAAGTTATGTTGTATACAACTAGGGTATACTTGTTTTGACACAATATTTTGAATATGTGGCTAAGAAATAACCAATTAGATTTTTTTCTGCTGGGCTATAAAAAAATCCTTAGCGTTTAGTCCTTATAAGTCTGAAATTTCATTCTTTACAGTCTTAAAAAGCCTTAAATTTGACTTGGTGAAACCTGCAGAAACCCTGAAATATACTGCTCATAAAACCAGAGGAAACGCTTAAACAGCACAATGTAACTCCACGTGTTACCTTTATTTTTTGAGCAGTATATCAGTGAACAAAACAGATTTATTGAATGGTTATATCCATCAAAATACAAATAAAATAAAAAAGTTTGGTCACTGGACATTATTAGGAATAAAAAGATAATACATTTAACTTTATAATGAGCACACTTTGCATAAACTACAAATTACAATTGTTTTCCTTTTGATTTGTTAACCTTCATTTACTCTTGATTATTTTATATCATATTTTTTCCAAACATAAATTTGTGCATACAAATTTTTTGGACTGTGATCTTAATTATTATTATTTTTTAATTAGCTCTAGTTTTGGCTTTGATAACTAATCAAATGAAGATACACAAATACATTATTGTAAAGAATTGTATTATAAAATAAAGTGTTTTTTTTTTTAATAAATCAGCAGAATTATAAAAGTTCTGATTCCTCCTGCATGTTTAAATAAGAAGCGTTTGTTTTATGAGCTCTTGTTGAAATGAGTGTCCTTCACATTTTTCTCATTTGCTTTCATCGCCTCTTATTATGCAAGTGTTCATTATTAGTGCTTTTGTGATTTGAAGAGGTGCTCAGTGTTAATGAAACGACATAAGAAAAGAACATCTTTTTATTTATGGATGAGCCTTTCTCATGAGTCTAAAGTACTGCCATTACTGAGCTTTGTTGTGATTTATTAGTGAGATCACTGTCATATTTGTAACTGTTTTATGGCAAATTTAATATTTATATTGGCCATAAAAATGTAAATGAAATCTTCTAGTTGATGGATCTTGGTAAAATAGGATGGAGATTCTACTTTGCAAATTATAATATTATTTAAGTAAATTCGATTATTATAAAATGTTCACTATTCTTAATAATAATAATAATAATAATAATAATAATAATAATAATAATAATAATTTATTTCTTCATTATATATTGTTATAGCAATAGCAATAATAGCAACAGTGTAAAAAATAACGTGGCAATAATATTAATAATTGCTGTTGTTGTTTTATCTAGTAAGCTTGGTCTACACTATTAAAACTGGTTGTTAAGCAAAGGGAATCACAAAAGATCATGTTCATATTTATTTCAGTTCATCTCTGAGAATCATTGATTGCGGTGCAGCAAACGGAGCGGCTTGTGAAAAGCACCAGCTAGCTTTGATTTTAGCCGAATTTTTTTTTTTTTTATGGAGATTGGCAAACTCCAGCTTTACTTGTTTATCATGCTTTTATATCTTCTGCTTATGGTTACAAATTGCAAAAAGATAAAATAAATAAAACACCAGGGCAGATACTGGGAAATCTGTGAATAGGGAATTTCAGCACTCAGACCTCATGCTCCTAACATTTTATGTTGAAAAGTTTAACAGTGGCTTTTATTGTCAGTTTTAGTAGTTTGAGACCACACTGTAAAAAATATCAATAAATTAACTTTTCTGTATTTTGTGATTCATGTTTTTATTCATTCTATATAAATAAAAAAGCTATATATATATATACACAAATATATATACAAATATATATATATATATATATATATATATATATATATATATATATATATATACAAATATATATATATATATATATATATATATATATATATATATATATATATATATATATCAGGGCTCGAAATTGCGACCATTTTGGTCGCATATGCGCCCGAAAATTTATCTATGCGACCTCATAATATATTTGGGCGCATTAGTGCGACTGCAGATAATGTATGTAGTGCGACCTGTTTTGATTTTTTGTAAAAACGTGCTGAATCGCTCTTCCCTGCCGCTATATTGGTTCATATTAGCTGTCATTCACTCAAGGTATTCCGCTGTCAGATGACAGGGAAGGAGCTTTTATGACCACGGGAAATGCAAACGGCTGAAGAGTAAAAACTTAAAGCGCACAGGTTTGCAAACCCCACCTAAAGTTGAGGCGCAGATGAGAGCGATCATGACACGTCACGTGGTGAATAATGATCCGCCAGCTGAGATTAATGGAGCACGCGCTTCTTGGAGAAGGCGCCCGAATCTCCATGCGCTGCATTCACTGCGTGTTCAGCGCAAATGTCCGCTAAAAGTCAAATCTAATACTGTACATATCATCGCCAAAGAAGCTCGCCTTTACTAAGTTTACACTGAAACTGCGGCTCATAACAAAGATCGGTATTGCGCCGATGGTTAGCGCAAGAATCCTGCTCTGCCTGCTCATAAATTGGGTCGGCTGACTCGCCAGCTTTTCCACAAACACAGAAAAATGAAGATTATCTCAGACTGAACCTTTAAATTGACACAAACTGAAACCAAAACTTTTAAAGAGTGATAGAAGTGAGACTTTACTTACTTTCTTTTGTCTATTCTTTTTTGAGGTGTATATTATTTTTTTATTTATTTACTGATGACTGCTTTGCAGCTTTCATCATTGCATTGAATGATTTATTATAATCTTTTGTTTGTTTTGTAGCAGAAATATTATTTATTAAATTGACATGCATATAAAAACAGCAGTACAAAATAAATATTTCTTACTGCAATGCTTCATTTTTGTTTGATGCAAACTATACAATTATTTTTCATAAAGTAACAGACATTTTATAGCAGATAACATACATTCATGCACATTCAAGGCAGTATCATAATGAGAAATGGAATTCATTGTAACTATTATTGTCATTTTCATCATCATTAATATTTTATATTTATTCAACATTCATTTTGGAATTATTGCACACAAATATCAATGTCTTCGCAGCATTAGTTAGATAGTTGTTTCTAGTTTTTGTCAGTCCTATAAATGTTGTTTTAAAATACAATAAATCCCTTAAAAAACAATTTGCAGCGGTGCTCATTCATTTTTGGTGGGTGCTCCTAAATTTTTTCTGGTCCTCCTAAAATTTTTTTGGTGCTCCTAAATATTTGAAGTTAGGAGCACCGGTGCTACCAAGCAAAAAAGTTAATTTCGAGCCCTGTATATACAGGGCTCGTATATACACACACGCATATACACACACGCACACAAACACACACAAACACACACAAACACAAACACACACACACACACACACACACACACACACACACACATATATATATATGAGCAATATCACACGAGAAACAAAACCAAACACAGAGAGTTTCAAAAACCCTTTTGTATATGGATCTACTTTTTTCCACATTGGATTCAAATCATAAGCGCTTTCTGTTAAACAGCTGAGCAAGCATCTTTTAAACTTTAGAGATGTAGTGTCTGCTTTTTGCGGGCTGTATGTGGGTGGAGTAATACACAAAGGGTAAAGAGGCTGTAGGAGTTCTGATATTGCAGAATATTGCACGGCCATCAGCCAATCAGATTTGAGAACCAGATATATACACATATACATACACACACATACATACATACATACATACATACACACATACGCACACACGCACACACGCACACACGCACACACGCACACACGCACACACGCACACACACACACACACACACACACACACACACACACACACACACACAAGCTCATTATTATCATTAGTACACTTGTCCACTGCTCATTAACACAAATTTCTAATCAGCCAATCACATGGCAGCAACTCAATGCATTTAGGCATGTAGGCATGGTCAAGATGATCTGCTGCTGTCCAAACTGAGCATCAGAATGGGGAAGAGAGGGGATTTAAGTGACTTTGAACGTGGCATGGTTGTTGGTGCTAGACGAGCTGGTCTGAGTATTTCAGAAACTGCTGATCTATTTTAAGATACAGATCAGAGCAAACAATTTCTTACTATTTAAAGGGCTGACTCCCCATGAATCTTGTTTTGACTTCCTTCAGGGGGATCAAGTGTAATTAGAGGGGTCAAACCACCCCTTACCCTGAGTGTATGAAAACAGTGAGGTGTTTCTCAGAAGAATTGCTCACCCCGCTGATCTCCGCTTGCCTCCTCGTCCTGGCATTGCACCCGTCATCCTGACCTGACCTGCACCAACAACAGCACCTGGCATAGACACCGGCCCCGGCAAATCCGTGCCCATTTCTGAAGAGAAAAAAAAAAAAATCTTAATATTCTAACACAGAAACTTCATATGCATGCAGCTGATATAAAAGCATATAAACTGCTTGATTTTGATGAAACAATGAACAGGAATATGAAATTACAAGCAAGGATCGAAACAATAAGTGTAACACCGCATAATGGTTTTCTTTTGAGCAAAAATAATGACTTTTGCACATAATTTACAGAAGACTAAGTTACTTCCATATATGAGAATGGAATATATGCACACAGACTTTTAATTTTCAGCCAGCCAGCCTCAGTCTTTCCAGTATAAAAGATGATCCAACCTGGTTCTAGTACGGTGTACTTAATAAAGTGGCCGGTGAGCCTCGATGAAATACCATCAGTATACATGCAACACACACACACACGATCTTAGATGAACATACTCCAACAGCAGCAGGCTGAGAAAATGAACACTCTCTGACATGTTCAGCCTCAGTGATTGCAGAATCATATTAATATTTGATAAAGTCTGCCTCGGACTTCTCCTGTTCTCCAGAGCTGAACAGTCCCTTTCAGCAAGTTTCCACTCATTTATTTATTTATGAGGTTTACAAACTTACACCTTACTCGTGTGAAAGAAGATAGACTGGCTGAATCCATGAGCCAAACAAAATATATACATACACATCACAAGCTGCCAAAAGTTAACTTTGCTCATGCAAACATTTGGGGAAACGCTGTTGTATATTGTCAGTAAAATTTTGCTGAAATGAACATAAAATGTTATGAAAGCAAAAATTTAAGTCAAAATTATTCGCCCTTCTGTAATTAAAAAATATATATTTGTTTTGCTTTGGCTACAATAAAAGCACTTTTTATTTTATTTTCTTTTTTAAGCCGTTTTAGGGTCAGTAATGTTGAATTGAATTGAATTTATTTAACAGAGACATGCACAAAAATACATTGACCTTGAAAAGGAAAGGTGCATTTTGCCAAGTTTATGCAAAGTTGCAGTCCCTGGACAGGTACATTTTAAAACAATCAAAGAAAATAATAATAATAAATTAATAAAATAATAATAAAATAAAAATGCCATTTAAAACATACAAACTCACTCACATACAGACTAAGCATGGACAAATCAAACACAACACCTCAGTGTGTACAAATGTGATTTGACAAAAAAAAAAACACCTCCTGGTCAGGCGTGAAAACATCTTGTAATCTGCACATGATCTATTCTGTTAGAATAGTATTCCATAGACTTGTGGCTATAAGAAAAAGACGATTGGCCAAAAGAGGTTTTATGTCTAGGGATAGGGTCTCAAACTCGAATTGGCAGGGGGCAATTTCAGTGACTGACAATTCATAGGAGGGCAAGAAAAAAAAGTGACATACTTAGTGCTTCTTAGGACAACGGACATGATGCTCGTAATTCAAGCATTACCTGTCACAAATCACACAACTGCTTCACACAATTGCTGAAATATATCTGTGGCTGTTTAAATTAGCATTTTGACATTTAAATAGTCATAATAATAATAATAATAATAATAATAATAATAATTATTATTATTATTATTATTATTATTATTATTACCATTATTATTATGACTATAATTATTATTATTATGACTATTATTATTATTAATATTATTATTATGATCATTATTTTATTATCATTATTGTTATTATGATTATCATTATTATTATAATGACTATTAATATTAATATTATTATTATTATTATTATTATTACTATTATTATGACTATTATTATTATTATTATTATGACTATTATTATTATTATTATTGACTATTGTTATAATTATTGTTATTATTATTATTATTATTATTTTTACTATTATTATTATTATGACTATTATTATTATTATAATGACTATTAATATTAATATTATTATTACTATTATTATGACTATTATTATTATTATGACTATTATTATTATTATTGACTATTGTTATAATTATTGTTATTATTGTTATTGTTATTATTATTATTATTATTATTACAATTATTATTATTATTATGACTATTATTATTATTATTATTATTATTATTATTATGACTGTTAATATTATTATTATTATCATTATTCTGCCCCAACCAATTCTTGCTTTCCCAAAATTTTAACAGATAGCGTAAAAACTGCAGAAACAGTTCGGGTAACTTTACTGGCAATTGTTTTTCTCAATATCATTCTTGATACTGACTGTTTTGAGGATTGCATAGGAAGGGCAGCGGCGCCTGCAATGGAAAGGAAGGGAATCCTGCCGTTTAAATATATTTCAGTGTGTTTTCATGCCTAAATAAAACAAAAGCACAGAACAGATGCACATTTAAGAGCAAGGGGCGTCCCCAGGAGGTTTAGCAGTATGGGTTGCATATAGGGAGGATCGGCTCTTTAATATTTATTGCCACCCTTCATTGAAAATTTTAAATTACGGGAGAAATACGGGAAAAACCTTTATGGCATAATACAGCAGGATTGAATTGTTAAATACGGGAGAATCCTGGCAAAAAAAAAAAAAAACGGAGAGTGGACAGGTATGCCTCAACACTATGCACTTATAAAAGATGATGACCATATAAAAGTAATGATCACTTTCATTGAATTTTGTGAACCACCATAGGAAATGAATGGGTATCCAGACAACATTCATCCAACAGCAGAAACAGTTTGGGTAACTTTACTAGCAATTGCTCTTCTCAATATCATTCTTTTTTGTAAAACTACAACATAGAGGGGGGGAAGTAAGTATATATATTTACATTTACTTTAATAAGTTCAATTCAACCACCAGTAAAGTGTACATAGTTGTCATAGGACTCTCAATACGCATATGAGGAAAATCTATTAAATGAGACCACTTGAATCAATTATTAGCACAATCAGCATATTTTTTACACCACACCATAACGTGTAAGCCATGAAGAAGTGTTTGTTCGAATAAATACAGGTGGTATAAAACCGATAATAATCAAATCATCTTTGAATATTTACAAAAATAGAGTTTTAGTAAAAAATAGAGCACTTATACCCATTTTTTCCTTAACGTTTGAATCAGCCCCAGAAATAATCTCCATGTGCGTTATTCTTGACTGCACGCTGACAAAAGTAAAAGTGAAATACAGTATAATACAGTGCAGTACTTTAAACGTTCAATAGGTGGGGGGTCAAAACCACAAGTGGCTATACCCTATAGCACAACAATAATAGTGCTTCAAAAACATATGTCTTGGGGGGTCGAATCTCAAACTGTTCAAACGCAACTAAAACCCAGAGTGTCCACCCTCACTCCACTTTAAATCATGTGTACAGAATCTGTTTGGGAAACTGTCTATTTATCACTATGGAGCGCGTCTGACAGTCACGCACCGCTACATGAACTCATTGTTTTTTGAGGATTGCATGGGAGGCCCAGCAGCGCCTGTAAAGAAAAGGAAGGGAATCTCACCATTTTTATATTTACTTCAGTGTGTTTTTAGGTCTAAATAAAATGAAAGCACACAACTGGCACTCGATTGAGCACAATGAGAGACAGACCTTTTAGCTCTATGGCTCCTCGGCTATGGAACTCGCTTCCCCTAGATCTAAAGAGCACTGATAGTCTTTACACTTTTAAATCTCATCTAAAGAAACTTTTTAAGCAGGATTTCCTTTAACAATTTTTTATCATGTTTTTTTTTATCATAAATACATTTTATATTTGCGATGTGTGTTTATACCTGTTTGGTCAATGCTTGTTTAGTAATGTTTTATTATTTGTATTAGCAAGGCTGTTGATGCTCATTGAAAGGCGACCTTGGGTGTTTAGAAAGGCGCCATTTACAAATAAAATGAATTATTATTATTATAGAACAGATTCGCATTTAATAGCAAGGGGCATCTTCTGGAGGTTTAGCAGTATAGGTGGCATATAGGGAGGATCGGCTCTTTGATATTTATTGCCACCCTTCATTGAAAATTTTAGATTACGGGAGAAATACGGGAAAAACCTTTATGGGAGGATTGCAGGATAGAATTGTAAAATATGAGAGAATCCCGGCAAAAAAAACGGAGATTGGACAGGTATGCCTCAACACTATGCACTTATAAAAGATGATGAACATAAAGTGATCATCACCTTTTTCATTGAATTTTTGTATTTTACATTGCTATATGCAGACTAGGGGCTCTATTTTGAAGGTCCATGCGCAGAGCGCAAACACTTTCAGGGCGTGTCAGGACGCGTTTTTGCTAATTTAAGGAAGGGAAAATCCGCTTTGCGCCAAGGCGCATGGTCTAAAAGGGTTGAGTTTATTTTCTTAATGAGTTATAGGTGTGTTTTGAGAATAAACCAATTAGAGTCTCATCTCCCATTCCCTTTAAGAGCCAGCTGCGTCGCGCCATAAGCGCATTTTGACGAAATTCTGGGTTAAGATCGTCTTGCGGGTCGAATCGAGATTGCGATCTTTTTCTATTAATTGTGCAGCTCTAATGCCAACGTAAAATATAAAGATAGTTTTCCCTGTAAGTGCAATACACTTCATGTCTAATACAGTGTACAAAAATGCTAGGTTCAACACGTTTTGATTTGTGTTTGGGACAACATGAATGAATGAAGGTAACTTTTTACAAATTTAAGAGAATTAAAACAATTAAAACAACATAAAACAATTACGTTGTCCCCAAAAAACTTAAGAACTGTGTAATTTCAGCTTATTTTATACAAGTAGTTTGAACAAACAAACAGCCAACGTCATTTTTTTTTGTCTATTTTTGGTCATTCCTATATTTTAACTCAATGAATAACCTGTTAAATTCCTTTTATATCTCCTTTCTAGGTGCTTTTCAGCTTTGTGGGCCTTTCTAAAGCTCTTCCATCCTTCTCGATGTCTTTGTCACTCGGAAAGCCTTCAGGTCAAACTCATTAATCTGTCTCATGGGATGGAGTGAAGGATGAAGACAGATACGGTGCTGCTGTCTCTCATTTTAAATCACGACTCAACAGCTCATTCTAATGACCAGAGGCCTGTTTCCCAAAACAAAACATCCAACCGTCCCTCAGGATCTCGCCGGCAGCGGCTGAGCTCTTTATACATGCGGACAGCATTTCGAGTTTGGTGTGAAAGACAGAAACCCATCGAGACAGAGACGAGACGAATGAGCGGATTCTTCAATCAAGGCATATAGAGAAAACTTTTGCAATGCAACGTTTTGGACAGTCGCCTGTCTTTAGAATCTATGTGGTGATGGACAAACTGGGTTAAATAATTGATTCTTCGGAGGATTGATTCGGAGCTGGATTATCAGCACAGGATTGTGGGTATGCTGCAGAATTTCTGTCAATGTAGGCGCTGGTAAGTGTCAAAGGTTTTGAGTTCAGTACCAATGAAATGCTTTGTCTGTGTCCCCTTTGGCTGTGTCCCTGTGTCTGTGTTTACACTACAGTGAACAGTAGTGAATTGATGACCTTTACAGCCAATCACAGTCGTTTCTGTTGAGCATGAGAACACAATGGCTAATCAGCTGTGTTTAAGAACATGCATAAATGTTTGCAGGAAATGTTTTAAAGGTGCCCTATAAAGAAAATCTTGGATATACCAGGGCACAGTAGAATAATAGGACATCAGTATATGGAAATGGACATATTGTATGCCTCAGACACCACTGTAGACGTTTCCATATTTTGGTGAAAAACACGTTTTTTTTCATGGCAAGGTTGACATTTTCATGGAATTGCTCATATACATTGCTCAAATGTCAACCTTGCCATGAAAAAAATGTGTTTTTCATCAAAATATGGAAACGTCTAAGTATAATGCAAATATTTTACAGTACTTTAGAAATACTCAATAATGCATCTGTCAATGTTTTCAAACTATTCCATTTGATTTAGCAAAGTCATACAAGTGGCAATTTCACATCTGTCACATCCATAACAGAGAGATGTCACATCCATAACCACATTTTCTTTCTCATTAATGTGAAAATATTAAATTAAAAAAATCAATAATTTCTGTTTTATAGTGAGCCAAGTCTTATACTTTTAATTATTACTGTTTCTTTTGGGTTGTGCAGTTTAACTCACAGAATTTCTACAAAGTGTGGTTTATAGTGTAAACCAGCAGCCTTTTTTTATCACATCCACAACACATTTTTATTTTCCTCATTTAAAGTACAAGAAATGTTTACAGACTGATATTTTTCTGGTCCCATAACTCTGTGTTCAGTTGTTCTGGAAAAAAAAAAAAAAAAAAAAAAAAAAAAAAAAAAAAAAAAAAAATATATATATATATATATATATATATATATATATATATATATATATAATATATGTATATATAAATAATTTAAATATATATATAATTTTTATATATTATTGAATAATTATCAATATTATCAATATAATTGATGCAGATGCACTTTCCTACAAAATCATCCCAATCAAATGTAAAATGTCTTTCCCAATGAAGTCAGTGTTTGAAATTATACTCATATCACAATATATTATCACAGAAAAACTAAATATTGTGCAGCCCTAGCTTCAACACATTGGATTGATAGATGGACACACACACACAAACACAAAAAACACACACAAACACACACAAACACAAACACACACACACAAACACAAACATACATATCTTAGACATTCAAAAGAAACTCAGTTGTACATACAATGTGCCTGGATAACAAGTTAATCAATTATTTCATAGGAAATATAAAAAGTTAACTTTCTCTGTATTTTTGGGGCATATTTAGGTCACTAAATCTGCTTGTAAAGCAAGTTTATCAGAAATCTTTTCTTTATTCCTCAGTCTCTGAGCACTCGTGGCATTCAAAACTTATTTTCAGGGCTGACATTTTACATGGACCTGTAACACATACCTCATTAAATGGAAAAGAAAAACTCTTCAGGGAGCTTTGTGCTGACAAGCTAATATTTTGTACAATTTTGAAACCCCTTAGTCCCTTACAACACAAATCAAGAAACTAATCGACACAATCTCATTTTGGATTCAAACAACAGAACATAATAGATGTCAGACTTGTGTTTTCAGTTATTACCTTTCATGAGGCTGTTTGGGAACCTAAAAGCTCTGCAAAGTGCAGGTAAAAAAAACAAACCAAAACAAACCAAATATGGGTTTGCCTGTCTATATTGTTGCTTTTGTCTTGCCCTTGTTTAGACTGGTGTTTCTACTTTGTGTTGAGTCAAAAAAACAATCAATCAATCAATCAATCAAGCCTTTATTTGTCACTACACTTTCGTATAGCGAAATTTGATAGCAATCTCTGTCCACTCTATAATTGATTCATTGCAATTCTTTCTAAACAAGCAAAATATGGGTTTCCTATCTATATTGTTGCGTTTTTAAACAATGTCAATTTTTAGGCTGCTTTTAAAGTAGAGCAGTTTTATTTTAAAACAGTGATTTAGAATGAAAACTCTCTTTGTTCAGACTGGCATTTCTACTGCGTTTTTTAGTCAGAAATACAATCTCTGTCTACACTATAATTGTCGCTTAGTCTAGTATTTCTACCTAAACAAACCAAATATGAGTTTGCTGTCTATACTGTTGCTTTTTTTTAAAACAATGTCATCTTTTAGGTTGCTTTTACAGTAGAGCATTTTCAAAACTCTCCTCTTTGTTCAGTTTAGGTAATGTTTAGGCTGCTTTTACAGTAGTGCATTTTCATTTTAAAACAGTGATGTAGAATGAAAACTCCTAGTTCAAACTGGCATTTTACTGCTACTGCGTTTTTCCACGTAGGTATCGCTGCCGCCCGGAGACCTGCAAGTGGGAGGGATTACACCGCAAGTAGGTTGAGTGACCTCCAAGTGGGAGGGACTTATACCACAAGTAGATTGGGTTTATCAGGTTACTATGAGGTTGGGTTTAGGGTTGGGTTTAGGTGTAGACGTTGATAAAACACAACAGGTTACAGTGAGGTTGGGTTTAGGGTTAGGGTTAGGTGTACACATTCATAAAGCACAATATTGAACTCTAAATACGACTAAATACAGTTTGCCCAGCCCACTTGGAGTTCCAAGGCTCACCCACTTGGAGCTCCGGCCTCCGTTATACCCTTCTACGTTTTTCTGAGTCAGAAAAGCAATCTCTGTCCACACTATAATTGATTAGTCTAGTATTTCTTTCTAAACAAACCAAATATAGATTTGCCAGTAGGGTTGTAACAATATACCGGTATGACGGTCTACCACGATTTGAACGTGCACGATTATCATACCATGAACAATTGCATATCAACGGTTTTAACCCTTAAAGACCGAGACAGCCGCCCACGGCTAAAAATAAGTATTGCTCTTAAATGTTTAATAACTTTTGATCCGCCGATCCCATTCATACAATTCAAAGATTGGCATAAAGAAGAGAATCTCAGCTTTCCAGTGCTGTATCACATAACATTTGCGGACATTCAGAGGCCCCGGAATCAGTGCGGTTACGTTATCAAAATTTGACAACGCTGATTTGACAAAGAAATGCTCGTCACTGTGTCTCCAGACAAACCAGACATGATACATTGATGCATTGTCCCTCCTCCATGCCCAGATTGGTTCAAACTCGCTATATCACAACCAATAAGCATAGGTTTCGCTTTTGTTTGTGGACCAACAATGAGCTTTTTGAACAACACGGAATGAGAGATACATTTATGCGGGGCTAAATAAAACGCAAAAAAAAAAGTTTTGCATGAAATAATTCTCATACTAAGTACTTTTGCATGCACAGCAGCACAGAAACATGACAAAACAGTGACACAGCAAAGACGAACTGCTGCTCTTGCTGTTTTTAAAAGACACAAATGAAGGTGCAGCTGTTTGTCTGCATTGCAGACAACCATATCCATATCCACAGACAACCATATCCATGCTGGCACATAAAACCTAAGGATGTTCCATATTGAATCTAGTTTCGTTATGTAACTATTTATAGTATAGTAAATATTTATATCTATTTTTTTACTGAGGATTTGCACCATGTTTATTTGGACTTTATTTGGACTTTGACACATTATTTATTATTTTCTTATTTTTTATTTGTTCATTGTAAGTGGTGTTGTTTATAGTAACTGAAAATATATCATTTGGAAAAATTCAAATTTGCTTCACTGTTCTATTATTTTGTAACATTTGTAACATACCATATACCACGAAACCGTCAAACCATGGTATTGTTTTAGACGATTATCATACCGTAAAAAATTCATACCGTTACAACCCTATTTGCCAGTCTATAGTGCTTATTAACTAAACAATGTCAACCTTTAGGCTGCATTCGTGTACAAAAGTAGAACTTTTTGCATTATTGCAGTTGTTTTACTCACAAAACCAATGTTAATAATGCATTATCTGAACTGTCGGAGGACAACTGGACAATTAGATTTTTTTACTGAAAACCATTGCACCCTAAGTGCAGAGTAAAAGCTCAAACTCAAATATTATAATTGACAATTTATTTTAACCAATCACAACAGATTTGGTCAATGATCTGACCAATAAAAACAGAGCAGATTTTTGGAAATACTGGATCCTTGAACCAACCCAATTCAGACAAATAGAAAAAGAGCAATAAATATGCATTTATAAAAATAATGCTCATATACGTCTGAAGAATATTTTAGGAGAATAATAGCAACTTTTAAAACAGCATATCAGAGATAGTTAGATAATTAGTTCAAAACAAAAATTAATTTCCGTCATCATTTACTCAGCCTCAACTTGTTTCAAAATAGTTTGTTTCTTCTGCACTAAAAAAAACTATTGATTTGTGCTGGAACAACATGAAGGAATTAAATTAACATAAACATAAAACAATTACGTTGATACTATACTTAAAGGTGCAGTATGTAAGTTTGACACCCAGTGGTTGAACTAGGTGTTACACTCCTGGATCAAAACACACGCAAGCGCAGGTTGCGAGATTGAGGACATGAGCGAGTGATTTAAAGTGTGTTATAAATAAAACCAACGGCTCCCAGTAGAAGGAATATTCTCCATAGTAAAAGGAGTTTTTGTTCTAACCAACACCTGAAATTGATATATTAGAAGCGGCTTCTAATTTCACACAGATGAACAGCAGAAATCAACTCAGCTACACCTCATGTGCTTTATTCAGTGTTAAATGCTGATAATGCAAGTTTGAATGCCGATTTACATGACATTTACTGCCATACTACTGAAAGCAGCAGCAGATAGTTCACCGCAGACCTTGAAAACAAAATAAACCGTTTGCAATTGAACTTTAGAACTAAACACATATGAGTGATTCAGCATCTTCATTTAAAAATGTTAAAGAGGGTTAATATGTTTAATTAGCTTATAAACCGTACCATTTCGTGAGTGAGTGCACTATTCTGTGCTTTTGAATGGCTGTATTTAAATTTAGTCTGGTGAAAACAGCCTAATTGCTTGTAACTGCATATCTTGTCACGTAACATGTTGTTAGAACTTGGGATTACAAATTTACCTGCTCACCTAAAGTTTACGTTCATATTTTTATATTATTAATAGCCCCCTCACATGAAACTCTGAATCTGTGTCTCATTTAGGAGTCTGCTATTATCCACCGGAGGTCACATTTCGGTCACAAGCACATGCTGTTAGAGCTTTTCTGAATGAATGAATGAATAACATGCACTGTTTTCCACCAAGGCAACCCAGAGTATAATATAATTGGCTAAATTGACATTAGGCAGGTTAAAATTACATAAACAAAGACAGTTATTCCAGCACGGAAAACACACTTTAAAAGCAGAATAACTGACTTCAGCATTGTTTTTTAGATAAACAATGTATGCATGTTCACATGGCGTGTTTCTTAAATATCTGCAAACATATTATGGTATTTTTACGCTTTAGAAAAGTCAAAAACTTACATAAAGCACCTTTAAGAATGCTGGTGGAAAAAGACATTTACTTTTTTGTTCCTACTATGGTTATCAATGGCTGTTTTTTACACTGAACTTCTTCAGAACATCTTGTTGTGTGTTCAACAGAAGAACGAAATACAAACAATGTTTAGAAACACTTGAGCTCCAGTAAATAATGAGGAAATTGTCATTTTTTGGGAGCAAACTATCCCTTTACCATGAGCCAAATGAAAGCTTCAGTTCAAAATCTAACTAAAAACTACACAATGGCCTCTAAACCTTTTTATATAATTGCTAAAACCCTATAAAACCAGAAACTGCATCAAAACAAGATTAAAACTGAGCCATTTCAATCCCAATGAAATGAAAAAAGAAAGAAAATTACCTGTTCAGAACACTTCGCAGTAAAACATTTAGTTCCCATATTCTCTTCAAGTTCTTGAAAGTGAAAAGAAAAAGTGATTCAGCGACACTTGGCTAAGTTTCATCCAGAAACACTTTCTCAAATCAGAGCAGGAACAGATCAGCCAGAAACCATCTTGAACTATCTAATCAAGTATTTTTTCTGATAGCACGAGCATGTGAACAATGACTTGTCTCTGCTGGATTTATTGTTATGCAGCCAAAGAAAGTTCATGCTGCCAAATATTCGAGATACTTCAGACATGACGCTCAGAAAAACATGCAGCACTAATACATGTTCAATTGTCCTCCATGACTTTTTTAGCTTTATTCCCATTCAAGTCTGATGAATGAGCACGTTGATGAATTGGATTTCCTGACAGAAGTTTCTGAAACTCCGAACACTTGCAAAAGTTTCAATGCAATCAAATGGGCCGCATAATTATAGTTAAATGAGATATGAAAACAACTGAACATTTAGATCATAATTTCTCACAAAAAAGCACAAAAAAAATGTCTCATTCTGAATGCAACTTTCTGATTTCAGGCAAACCAGTACATCAGCTCATGTCAACAATGTCTATTGGCCAATCATAATCTTTGTTTGCCCACAAAATTAAAAGAAAACATGACAGAAGCTTGTATTTCAACACAAATCAAATATATTGCAATGCAAAGCTTGATTAAGAAAAGATTTGAATATAATGTGTGTACAAGGCAAGTAAAGGTGGAGTGGCTTTCATTGCTTGCAAAAACATTGCCAGATTTAGATGCTTTGTTTCAAGTAAAGACTTGAGAAACTTGCTCATGCTTTTATCAGCAGCAGGGTGGATTACTGTAACGGCCTCCTCACGGGCCTTCCCAAAAAGACAGTCAGATAGTTACAGCTCATTCAAAACATTGCAGCCAGGATTCTGACCAGAATCAGAAAATCAGAGCACATCACACCTGTCCTCAGGTCTTTACACTGGCTCCCAGTTACATTTAGAATAGATTTAAAGTGTTATTACTGGTCTATAAATCACTAAATGGCCTAGGACCTCAATACATTACAGATATGCTCACTAAGTACACACATAACAGATCATTCAGATCTTTAGGATCCCATAAACTAGAAGTTCCAAGAGTTCAGTCAAAGCAGGGTGAATCTGCTTTCAGCCACTATACGCCCCTCGCTGCTGGAATCAGCTTCCAGAAATGATCAGATGTGCTCCAACATTAGACACATTCAAATCAAGACTGAAAACACATCTGCTTGGCTGTGCCTTTACTGAATGAGTCCTGTGCTACGCCCGACAGATCGCACTATTATGTCTTTCTCTTTTTTTTTTTTATTTTATAACCCGTTTTAACATATTTTATCTGCTTTTATCAGTTTTTTTTATCAATTTAATTATTTGTTTTTATTTTTTTATACCCGTCTCTTTTATTCATGTTTATGTAAAGCACTTTAAATTGCCACTGTGTATGAAATGTGCTATATAAATAAACTAGCCTTGTCTTGCTAAATAATTTGCATAGAAATCTTAAAAGGCACAGAATCGAAATTAAACCATTTAATTCTAATGACGTCAATGCATTCGTAATTGTAGTACAGAATACTTGGTCACATTTAAAATAAGGTTTTATTAAGTAATGTTAGTTAATGTATTCACTAACATGAGCTAAGTATGATTGACCCTTAAAATAATACTTACTGACTATGGTTCAACATTTAATAATGTCTTATTAAAATCCAAATTCATGCTTGTTAACAGCTAATGCGGCATGAGTTAACATGAACTAACAACAAACTACATCAACTAACATTACCTAAAATAAACAAATACTGTAATAAATGCATTGTTTATGGTTTGTTCATGACATGTTAGTAAATGCATTAACTAACATTAACTAATACAACCTTATTGGAAAGTCTTACCAGATATGCAAGTGTCTCATTTAAGAGAATGTTTGATTTGGTTTAAATATGACTTTCTTTTGATATTTTAGTACAATTTGGTTAATTGTTATTAAAACAGTTTGATTATTTTAATAATGTTTTCATAAAAACTGTGATTTTATATGGTGATTTGGTGACTAAAGTAAAATAAAAAAGTAATAAAAAAGTAAATATTATTTAAACTAGGGCTGGCCGATATGATAAATATATCAAATCATGACATAAAAATAATTTAATATTCTGTTGATTTTACACACACACACACACATATGTAATCAGACACAAAAAATGTCTGATGGTAAATCATACTAAACGTTTACTATTTTAGGTCCGTTAGGATTACCTAAATGACTTACATTTGCTAAATGCCAGAATAATGAGAGAATTTTTTTGGACAATTTTTAATTAATTTCTAGACAGTCAAAAGTTTTCATACATTTCCTTGGTATTTTTTAGCTTTGCTTTAAAACTATATAACTTTGGTCAAATGTTTTGGGTATCCTTCCACAAGCTTCTCACAATAGTTTGAAGGAATTTTGGCCCATTCCTCCTGACAGAATTGGTGGAACTGTGTGAGATTTGTTGTCTTGCTCGCACAAGCTTTTTCAACTCTGCCCACAAATTTTTCTATAGGATTGATTTCAGGGCTTTGTGATGGCCACTCCAAAACATTCACTCTGTTGTCCTTAAAGCACATTTTAACTAATCTGGCAGTATGCTTAGGGTCATGGTTTGTTTGGAAGACTTATTTGTGGCCAAGCTTTAATTTCCTGGCTGATGTCTTGAGCTGTTGCTTTAGTATTTCTACATAATGTTCTTTCTTCATGATGCCATCTATGCTGTGAAGTGGACCAGTCCCTCCAGCAGAAAAACAGCCCTACAGCATGATGCTGCCGCCCTCATACTTCACAGTTGGGATGGTGTTCCTAGGCTTGTAAGCTTTCCTCTTTGTCCTCCAAATGTAACGCTGGTCATTAAGGGCAAACAGTTCAATCTTAGTTCCATCAGAGCACAGGACATGTCTCCAAAAATTTTTATTTTTCCCAGTGTAATTTAACAAATTGTAATCTGGCTTTTTAGTTAATTCTGGCTAGCTGATTTTCCCATGTTGTCACACAAGGCAGCAGGGTGTTTGAGGTTTTCCTTAAATACTGTTTTACAGTTGTGCCTCCAATTAACTCAAATGTTGTCAATTAGCCAATCAGAAACTTCCAAAACCTAGACACCATCATCTGAGCTTTTTCAGAGGCATAATACTGTTATTGTATGTAAACTTGGCTTTCAAGAAAAGTTATAAGAATCTCTCAAAAAATCTCTCTCATTATTCTGCTGTTAAGCAGAACAGAAACAAATTTAACAATCCTAAAAGAGAAAAAGGATAGTCACATTAACATCTTGTGAAAATAGGCATAATATGTCCACCCTGCAGACATGCTGCTCCATTTTTTACCAATGCTGACCGTCGGAACGTCATTCTCTTTTAACACCAAAAAAAAAAACCTTTCTTCAGTAACACAAGAGGTGTGCAAACAGTCTGAACTGTGTCTGTAATCTCATCGACAAACGTCCAGCAAACTCCCTCTTATCTCAGGCGCGCTGCAGCCAGGGTCTTTTGTTCAGCACTGTAGGCTCAACGCTAAAGTACAGATGGCCTACAGATTTGTGAATAAAAGCTGACTTTAAAACAAAGTGCCCTTCAGTTCAACTACAGTCACGTGACTTGGAAAGCTCCTGCGCATTTTAAACGGCGCTTGGCGAGTAGACGTGTCAGCCAGGTGTAATAACACTGACTTTCTTTATTCATTTAACCTCATTTGCATTTAAAATGAGGTGACGGGAAAAGAATTGCCCACTGGGGAGGGAAAAAAAGCAGCATTGACTTCAGACTGAATAAATTGCGACTTGTTTCTTTAGATTGGCGACTAAGTCTGATTGGTTAGGGGTTAGTGTTCGAGTGTGTTGCTTTAAGTTTATTACATGTAGAAGTTCTTATTTTTTTTAATCACAATCTCAGGCCTCATAAAATTGTGTTTATTTAATTTTTTGGCGGGTGGGGGGGGTGATTTGTATTGCACGTAAAACATTTAATACATATATTTGTAATCATTAACATTATCCAAAACTTAACTTGAAATCTGTAATCCAGGTGTTCCAAAGACATGTGATGTAGGTGAATTGGCTAAGCTAAATTGCCTGTAGTGTAAATCCTGGTCCTCCAGATTGGGGACTGAACATTGGGCTAACAACTCACCTCATAAAAACTAGATGTTAAAAAACACCAATATATGGTAAGCCTAATTATCAACTTCAATATAAATGGTACGTAAACCTTAGGCCGTACTCACACTATGTACAGTTGCCTTGAACCAGGCCAAAGCATGCTTGTCCTTCCTCCCGTCTCCCCCGATGGCCCGCACTTACATACAATCGGGCCTGGGCACGTTTACGTCATCGATGCTGCGCTGTTCAGCAAGCGCTCTCGCTCAGCACAGTGGAGATTTCTCTAGTTATATCGTTTCAGTCGTTTGATTAGCAGTGACATGCAGTCAAATATTTCGTCAAACAGTCCTTAGGGATGCTGTGACACGCAGTCAGATATTTCGCCGAACAAATCCACCACTTTTGACTTTTGGTGTTGAGGAAACCCACACCAACAATGACAGTGCTACCCACTGCGCCACAATAAATTCATTTTAAACAAACAAAACAAGTTTACATCAGAATTTTTACATTAATATACGTTTAAAACCGTAATTTTTTTTTCTGGTAAAACTTTACAAAATTACTTAAGTGAGTACACTTCATACAAAAAGTCTCCAAACACTAAAAACAGGACAGTACAATAATACATGTTTAACAGAGAGAGGAATCTAGCAAAACTTGCACCGAGTAGAAGCTCTTGATCGTATATTTGCTAAAGGTTATTTGGTATAATTGTACAAACGTCCACATTTTGGCTCACACTGTACGATTTTTAACAATCCTAATCAACTGTCGCCCGTGTGCGAATTAAACATAGACAATCAGGGGGGTCAACTTTTTCAGTAGTTGTGTAATGCATGCTTCAGTGAATCAAATGTTTGTATTTATTTAAATTACATCTAATTTATTAATAAAAATGTATTTAAGTTTGCTGTGTTTTGAGGGATACTGTGTGTATTTTGCCATACGGTTTCCTCTGATTAGGTCAAATGATAATAACTATCCATCTAATTTGACTTTACTTTTAGGCTGTATGTAGAAACAAGCTCAAATTTCATGAGAAAACAGTCTTTTGAATGCTTATTGTAAATCAATCGGTGGGCCACATCTGCAGTTGCAGACTATTTTTCTGCATAGACTAATCGGCACACTTATGCATTCACAATGGTATGAACCGTTGAAGAGGTGTTCAAATGTGTATTTATATTATCTATTAGAGCTGCACAATTAATCGAAAAAAGATCGCGATCTCGATTCAACCCCAAGACGATCTTAATCCAGCATTTCTACGATTCTGTCAATCATATTTTCAAGTTCAGGAGTGAAGCAAAGGTGACCGCACAAGTCTTCACATTATTTTACATACATTGTTCATCAACGTGGACACCTCCAAATGATGTTGAAAGAGTCACATGCTGTATTTGTAAGATACAATTTACCTCATAAAATGTCATTTCTGTCTTTATGTAATGTTATTGCGACCGCAAAATCACACTTGACGTGAGCTGACTGTCAGCTGTTACCACAGGGACAGAGGGCGCACGCCTCTGAATGAGGTTTACTTTAGTGAACAGAACCTGCATAGGCTAATAAAGTTGTAACATGTAATACCAGGTAATCAAGTTGTAAATAACATTCAGTTTGTGGCACAAAGCGATCGTTTGGGAGCCTTGCTGGAAGTGAACCGCTCTTAGCAGTGAAAATGAAACCGAAAGCATACACAAGTGTTGCCAGATGTACCTTACTGATTCCAGCCCAAAAAGTATCCAAAACCCGCCGAAATGCACCCAGTCTTCTGTAATCACGTAAATCACGTCAGTGAAAGACTTTAGGCAGAAAATGACAGATTGTAAGCATGTCTCAAACACAATGCAACATCAGAATTATTATCAGCATTAATGACCAGGACAAATCTAAAATCTGTCCGCCATTCCAAGTCTGTACAAAATTTAGCATTTTAACCAACAGTACCGCCACACAAAGCCTATTGCTGTTTTACCACATGTTTGAGAATAAAAATAGCCCACTCATATTAACTTTTGTTTTACATCTAAAGAATCGTGATCTTTATTTTAGGCAAAAAAAAAAAAAAAAAAAAATCGCAATTCTCACTTTAGCCAGAATCGTGCAGCTCTTTTATCTATTATTTAATTATTAATATTATTATTTAAAGTACAGATCATAGTAAACTAGTTCTTAGTATTAAAGTGCTGAACCCCCCATACATCTTGTTTTCATGTCCTTCAGGGCGAATCAAGCATTAATTGTTAATGCTTGACAATGTATGACAGGCAACTTTTACATACAATACTGGACTGAAGTAATCTGGGGGGATTTGACTATAAGCAAATATGGGTTTCATGATAATACAGAGCCTTGATTATTTAAAAGTAAAAATGTATCAGAATTTAATCTTACTGGCCACATACATATCTACAGCTTTCTTTTTTTGCTGACTGGGCATGTGTTTTTTTTTCTTCTTCATATTTTCACCTATGCTATATGAGCCATAAAACCTATCAAATATGCTATAAATATAAAACACCTCCAGGCAATTTTTAGTTGCAAAACTGGACTGAAGTAATCTTGGGTGATTTGACTATCAATAAGCATGTAAAATATGGTTTCATGATAACACAGAGCTTTGATTATTTAAAAGTAAAAATATGTCAGAATTTAATCTTACGTATTGGCCATATAAATATCTACAGCTTCTTCTTTTTTTTTTTTTGCCGAGTGGGCATTTGTTTTTTCTTCTTCATATTTTCACCTTCTATATGAGTCATAAAATCTTATGTAATAAATATGTTATAAATATAAAACAAATATCCAGGCAACTTTTAGATAAAATACGTGACTGAAGTAATTTGGGGGGATTTGACTATCCATAAGCATGAAAAATATCAGTTTCAGATATGAAAGTACGGAACTTTGAATATTTAAAAATAAAAAGATATTACAGGCCATATAAATATCTATAGCTTTTTGCCAAGTGGGCATTTGTTTTTTTTTTCATATATGGTTACCTATACTATTGGAGTCAGGGCCGGAGTGGGACTCCATTTCAGCCCTGGAGTTTCAAGCCTTTAACTATGAGGTAAACACAAAACAAAACTTTCCATCCGGAGCTCCTTCACGGGACTCCACACTTATATATAATTGCTCCATTAGGCTCGCACCATTCACGCGGCTCTCGGTCCCGCCCTGACTCGTCAGCGATACCAAGCCGACCAATCACAGAGCTTGCACTACTGTTGTTCGTTGCGACGTGTAGTTAAATTTTTTGAGAGGTGCACGTCAGCTACGCCGACGGCGAAGGGCTATGCGTCAGCGCCGTAGCATATGCCGGCGTTTGACACAGAAGTATAAATCAACCTTTAGATCAGCCCACCTCAGTTCACGACAAAATCCTCTGAGTAAAATTTACTCAGTTTAGATAGTATTTGGTCCCTCTCTAAATTGAGTTAATGTTACTCAGGTTAATGAGACAATGAAAAGATTAACTAGGTGATGAGGACTGGGGATGAACACCTGCTGTTATTGAGCAGAAACACAGAAGAGAAACACAAAACTACTGTACTACTGACTTCAGTCACAGCCTTAAATATAATGCAACTTATCTCTCAAAATCTCAGCAGAAGATCAACTCGATCAATAAGCAACTCCACAAGCAGCAGCTTTACTTATTACTAACCTGTGTGCCTTATTATAAAGAGGGACCAAATACTCTCTGAACTGAGTGAATTTAACACAGAGGACTTTGCTTTATGACTATTAAAATAATGTCATTTCCAATTTAGTTTCTAATGACACTATCACATCTTTTTTAAGGAAACAGCAGAACTTCCAATGTTTTTCGTAAATATGAGAACATTAAAGTGTAGCTAAATCTCCAACACTATTGTTTAAAACATCACAATATCCTTTCCTGCAATATCTGAATATATATTCTGAGCAAAATTCTTTATAGATATCCAGTCCTTTGTAACGGTGGTAACACAAAAAAATTAAATTAAATATTTACACCTACCCAAACAGTATTATATGTCTTAATACTAAAAATGAAAAAAAAAATAGTAATAAATAAATAAATTAGGTGAGATTCGAACTCAGGTCGGTGGCATCGTAATGCAACTCGCTGACCACTGGACCACAATAGCTTAATCTTAGACTCCCCTTTCTGATTTCTCATCAAGTTATGTCAGATTTATTGTGAATCATTTGATTTTCATAGAGCAGGTTTAATATACATAATATTAATTACTCGACTTCTTATATTCACTAAGATGCCGCTGTTTGCGTTCGAATGATAGTTACGTCATCATTGACCTGCAGGCTGCATTTTGCTCACGGGGCTGCGAGAAAATAAATAAAAAGAGCAGAACTTCGGCAAAATATTGAATAAAAAGAGTGAGGCTATGGTCAAATAAATATATAAACGAAAAAAGTGCGACTGCTAAGAGTGCAAGCAGTTCTCGTGGCCAAAAAAATGGATCGGCCCACCGGGAATTCTCCCGGGCCTCCCGATTAGCCAATCCTGGCCTGATCGGAGTCATAAATGCTTAATGTATCAAATATGTTACAAACAGAAGATCTATTTGCAATCAACTTTTTTTGTTACAATTTGTTCAAAGGTTCAATAAACTACAAGTTTTGTCTGCACTGTAAAATTTACAATCTTTCAATGCCCAATAACTTTTTTTTTTAATCACAGAGACAAATATCCATCATATTAACACAATAGATTGAAATATTTGAATCGGCGCTTACTATTATGTAATATACTTGTCAGTATGGGATTAAAAACATGATTTCTAATTTTGCAAATTGTCTTTACCAGTGCATCTCTGTAAATGTCATTATTTACACTTTCATCAGTAAAACTATGGCCAAACATATGGTTATGACACAAAGGAACTTTCTGTATTGTATTTTAGTTTTTTTCTCTATATTTTGACTTGCGTTTTGTTTTCCGTTAGCAGAAATGTCCGTAAAAACAAATGTTTAACACTCAAGTGGAAAATTTGCACATATTCATAGTGTACATTTCTTAAGTTTTGCCTTTTCACATGCTTTCATTCTGGTTGTCACTGAGTCAGCAAACCACTAAACCTGCGAACATTCAGCGATGACGAAAATAGACCACAGATGCCCACATAATCGTGACTCTGGTGGCACGACAGCATTTGAACCCAAAAACAGCAACAGTTAACACCACTGAAAACAATTAAAACCTTTTAAGGTAAAGCTGGTTTTATATTTGCACATTGTGACACGCTCCTTATATTGTTTACCATGGTACTTTGAATATTCGGTCCAAAACAACATGTAAATATGACTTCAAAACAACATGAACACTATTTATTTGACAGTGAATAATGTTGTACTTTGATAATCATATGAGTTCACTGTTTTAGTAAAGATTACCTTTTATGAAATTGTATTATTAAGGAGAACTACCAAATGGGTGGATATAAAACCAACTTTGCCTGAATTTAAAACCTTCACACATGCATGCGAACTTACATGGTAAAGTTCATGACTGTCTTCCAACAACAACAACAACAACAACGGAATGCTCATGTTTACATCTCGACTGTCATCTCTCCATCATAGATATGCTACTTACAAATGTGTGATCCACATAATAGATATGCTGACATACTAATTTGCATTTTACTAATCTGTATATATGAAAATATATTTGACTGTTTGTCCATCAGAATTCATTCTCGCAATACAATCAACAGGCAGAGGAAGTCGAGCTATACTCTCATAACCTCAGATCAATGCTACATTCAACGTATCAGATCCAATAGTTCCTTATCAAGGAAATCAAAGCACGTACTTGGCTTGTGGCAAATGTATTCAGCATCTCATTTGCATTAGCAACAAGCCGCGGCAGTAACAGAAAGAAGCCAAACGAGACACATTTCCCTCCGACGTCACAATACATTCGCGACGACGGCACGTCGCGAAAGAATGAACGTTCTATTTTAGAATTCTAACCGATACATTGTAGCGTTTGAATCGGAAATGTCGCTGTTGTTAGTTGTGTGAGGGGGAGGGGGAGCTCGCGTACGTTTAAACGCGACGCGCTTTCTTTGTTTATCGCGAAAACAGAATACTGAGGGTGAACGCAGACGCTCGGTTTGCGTTTGAACACCGCACGCAGTTAATTTAGAAGCGAAAGAATAAAACCTGTACTCACCCGATGGGTTTACAGCGGCTGGTGTTGCCATATTGCCTGGGTGGAAACGCAGAAATGCAGAAATGACGCACAATACGAATATAACGCCGCACGCAATCCTCTCCGGGGTGTCTCAAACGCGCAAACTCAGTTCAGCCCCGCATGTGAAGAAGATGTGACGGCGATAGAGCGATGCTTGGATGCGATTTTGCTCGGTTTCTGTAAATGCGTGGAGCAGATTCGCCGCGGTCTGACAAACGCAAGATGTCTGAGAGGTTGCGTGAACAACCGCGAGACTTCACTGAATTAATGAATGCAGGATCCACGCAGCGGCTTTTTCTGCCCTCCAAAACACACCAGTGCGGGGCTCAGTCCACTCACGCGTTGGGGGCTTTGTTATGGTCACTTGCACAGACATCACAGGCAGGCTCTGAACTGAGATCAGGGTAGTGTAGTGAGGTAAAGTTGGTTTTAAATTAGCACATGCGTTCAGGGACAACCTGTGACACATGCTTCCTATATTGTTTACCATGGTACTTTGAGTATCCGGTCTAAAATTACATGTAAATATTACTTCAAAACAACATTTGCGCTATTTATTTGACTGTGAAAGTTGTTGTACTTTGATAGTCAAATAAGTTTAGTGTTTAGAACTTGTAATTAATACTTCAGAAATTATATTATTAAGGAAAATGTGTGAATATAAAACCAACTTAACCTCAATTTTGTCTGACAGGTTTGAACTCTGACTTTTGCCTGAAGCAGTTTTGGTCATTTAAAACCTTTCGCATTTAACTGTAAGCATATTAGAAAAATTACTAATATGTAAGACAACATTAGTCGTTAGTTAGTTTATATAGCACTTTTTTACAACACAATCAATACTAATTAAAATAAGTTCTACATCACATACATAAGAATTAATATAGAAGACAAACCCCTCAACATAAAAAAGCTCAAATGCTAAAGAACAAAGATGCTGTTTGAGAAGCTTTTTAAAAACAGATAGAGTTAAAGCGTGTCTAATATGGGGTGGAAGCCCGTTCCAGAGTTTTGGGGCTATAACAACAAATTTACTACATTTTTTATTTAATTATGAGGTTTGAATTTGGTAAAATTTTAAGCACTGTTTTAGCTGGATTGGCCTAGCTTATCTCTTTTTGGTGTACTAAAATATTTCCTAAAGATTAGAAAGAGGAAAAAAAACTTATTTTTAAAATACTAATTTATTACATCATATATCATTAGGGAAAAAAGAAATCTGTTTAAGTTTTAAATTAAAAACTGCAGCCTATTGTCATTTATTAGGCAAAAAGTAAACTGAGCAGCACATTCAACTTTCCTCAGTTAGAATTTGCTTGTTTTAATAATGTACATTTGAAGTCACAATTATTAGCCTCCCCCTGTTTATTTTTTCCCCAATTTCTGTTTAACAAAGAGAAGATTTTTCAACACATTTCTAAACATAATAGTTTTAATAACTCATTACTAATAATTGATTTATTTTATCTGTCATGATGACAGCAAATAATATTTGACTAGATATTTTTCAAGACATTTAAAGGCTTAACTAGGTTAATTACGTTAACCAGGCAAGTTAGGGTAATTAGGCAAGTTATTGTATAACGATGGTTTAATCTGTAGACTATTGAAAACAAATAAAGCTTAAGGGGCTAATAATATTGACATTAAAATGGTTTTTAAACAATGAAAAACTGCATTTATTCTAGCCGAAATGAAACAAATAAGACTTTCTCCAGAAGAAAAAAAAAATCTGTGAACATTTCCTTGCTCTGTTAAACAAAATTTGGGAAATATTTAAAAAAGAGAAAGAAATTCAAAAGGGGGCTTATGATTCTGACCAACTATATACACACAATTTTGTTCCTTCATTATTTACAGAATACATCAACTAAATGTCTTTCAGTGTGACAACAATTTAACAAAAAATTTAAATAAAAATTATATTATTACATTTTAAAATAATTCCAGTCATTTTACAATCACAGCGCAACCCCAAAATACTCATTTTACATCTTAATATTTTATGCTTTTTATCCTTGTTCAAAAGCCATCATATATGTTATATATATATATATATATATATATATATATATATATAATATTTTTTTATTCTCACAATCGCTCTATATCACTCATATTCAGCAAATTCTTTACATTTCATTCGTATAAAAAAAATCAATTTAACACTTTTTAAAAAATGTTAAATATATTTTTTTAGTTAAGTCATGCCTTTAAGCTTGACAAAACATACATTTCAAATCATAATAAAGCATGTCTAAGTCTACACCAAAAGAAAATCAAAAAATAATTGATAATTACAACAAACACTTTGAATGAAACATTTTAAAGTACAAATAGTCGTTTTTGTAAAACAGCGATCTTTGTTTAACTTACAGTTTTGTTTTGTTTTTATCAGTGCAAATGCATCAAATAAATTCTTGCTTTGGAAAATTATTAATATTCTAAATATGTATAAACTCATTTTGGCACGGTGGCTTAGTGGTTAGCATTGTTGCCTCACAGCAAGAAAGTCGCTGGTTTAAGTGCCGGCTGGGTCAGTTGGCATTTCTGTTTGGAGTTTGCTTGTTCTCCTTGTGTTGGCGTGGGTTTCCTCCAGGTGCTCCGGTTTCCCCCACAGTCCAAAGACATGCGCTATAGGTAAATTGAATAAACTAAATTGGCTGTAAAAAATGTGAGTGTGTGTGAGAATAAGTGTGTATGGGTGTTTCCCAGTACTGGGTTGCAGCTGGAAGGGCATCCGCTGCGTAAAACATATGCTGGAACTGTTGGCGGTTCATTCCGCTGTGGCGACCTCTGAAATAGAGACTAAAATAAAATGCTTGATTTGAAATGTTTGATTCTGTCACATGATCTAGTTTTTTTTTTAATTGAGCTAAATCATCACATCACTGGTGTGTTATAATTTTAGTATTATCTCCATTGGGCATTTTCCCGATTAACCTGTTTCTTGAGATCATTCTGATGATGAATTCCACGAATAGATTCCTATTGAGGTCAAGGTTCTGAGGAATCCCCATGGCTGTAAAGTTGACCCATCAAAACACACTGCTACAAAACCACTCATCACCACACATTCTGTTCAATGCGACCCCCTGAACAGCATCCTGAATCTCAAAAGCTGGAGTCTTAAGCTGAATATGCTTTCCTTATTCAGTGACGCTCAGTATTTTAAACACAATCTTGATCTGGTTATACACTCTGCGGAGGTGATGATGGCCTTTTTATATAAAGATGATGAAACGCTGAGATGGTGAAGGCATTAATCTTGCAGTGTTCCAGTACAGTAACGCTTTTGATGATTTATGAAGGAGTAAAAAGCAATTTTCCTCTATAGATGAAGTTAGGGTCAAACAATGAGTGATCTGCACTGCCCGGACTTTCCTGATGGTACATTTCAAGAAAACACACACACTTCCAGACACTCTTTATGATGAGCGCCTCCAGAATTTGCCAACACAATAGGGTCACTTGGCTGCTGTTGGCAGTGTTTTTAGTGAGGCCAGCAGGAGGCGCTCAACCTGTGGTCTGTCCTAATGCCTCAATATAGTAAAAGCAAGTGTGCCGCAAGCCTGCGTTTGAGTGAAGGTCTCGGCCGTTAGATCGCCCCCTGGGGGCTGGCTGCAGTACAAGTCATAAAGCCCGCCTCCTCCGTGTTAATGAAGGAGACTTGAGCCCAAATAAAAAAATTATTACACTTGCAATAAAATGTCCCGAAAGATGGTTCTGGTCGATTAAGGCACTGGTTATTTTGCTGAAATAGGTGCAGATCCTCATTTTTGTAAACAGTTTGTTTTAAGCAGTAATTTAATGCTGGGCGTGTCATCGTGATTGACAGCTGTGATTGACAGTTTCTCAAAGCAGCGCGTCTGAGCTTCGGCAGAAGACTGAAGTGTTATTATTCAATTTCTGTGTTATTTTACCATGACAAAATGAGTTCAGCAGTAAACTATAGTTTCTGACATACATGATCCTGGTGGAACACTGTTTATTCGCTAAGGTCAGGGCTTTTTTCGGGCTTTATTAGTTTGCTGATACACGCCTAACCACCCAGATAGCAAGACACAGTTCCGGCTAGATTCTCGCCTGCCGGAGACTTATCCCTTAGAGCTCAGACTGACTACCTCTGCTGGACCTACTCCGGATGCCTGGACTCACTACCCGATTCCAGCCCGAGTCAATCGAGCCAGTTCGGGGGGCGTGGTTGATTTTACATAAAGCGTTTGGTTGGAAGCTCGACTCCGCTCATTTTCGTGGCTCCTCCTCTGGCTCAGCAGACAGTCCTTCTGCTCATGTCAAGGCTCCAATTTCAGCAATCTTTTGCGACAGTTTGTGCCCGTCAAGCAGGCGTTTTGCCCTCAAGGCGTTCAATAGGAAAAAGGACTGTCGCGTCGTCCATATTTTTTACAGTCATTGAGTAAAAGGCACACTATATTGTCAGTGAGTGTCATCTTTCGGATGAGACTTTAAACTGAGGTCCTGACTCTCATGGTCATTAAAAAAATTCCATGGCACCTCCTGAAAGAGCAGGGGTGTAACCCCAGTGTCCTGGCCAAATTCCCTCCATAAGCCCTTGCACATCATGGCCTTCCAATCATCCCCTCCAGACTAGTTCTTACACTCTTATATCTGGTGTGTGCTGAGCACACTAGTGCCATTGTCCTGTGGTTGCCGACGCATCATCCAACTAGATGCTGCACACTGGTGGTGTGCGCAATGTGTTGATGAGTGTGTAATGGGTGTGCAGTGTGTTGTGCATGTTGTAGTGCAGTGTGTTGTGCAGTTAGTGTGCAGCGTTTTGTTGTGCCGTATGTTGTGCAGTGTTGTATGGTTGTATGCAGTGTGTTGTTGTAAAGTGTTTTGTTGTGTAGATGTGTGCAGTGTGTTGTGCAGTGGTTGAGTTGTGTGCAGTGTGTTGTACATTGTGTTGTGTAGTTTGTCACGACCCGGCTCAAAGGCGATGACAAAATTGAAGGGAGGACATTCACCAGATGGTTTGGTACCAAAAGTATTTATTTTAACATTAAAGAATAATAAAGTGCTCACTTTAGGTAAGCCAAAATCAAAGCTTAACCAAAGCTAAAAGAAACAAAACAAAACAAAACAAACAGGAGCAAAAGCACGGCTTCCTCCAAGCAAACACTGCTGGCTTTTATAGAGGCCAAATCAGGTGTTCTCAATTGCGCAGATGAGTCTCTGTCCTTCCCGCTTCAGCTGATCAGTGGGTTGGTCTAAGAGACTCGTCACACACCCGCCCTAAAAGACAAAGACCAATAGTCTTAACATAACAAACACACAAACCCCTTAAACTCAGTATAAAAGGTCAAAGTGGTTCTCCATCCTCAGCCTTAGCCCTCTAACTCCTCCCAGCAACCATGGCGCCTAGGAAGCAACTTAAGAGAGAAGAAGGAAAAGAGAGAAAACAGAACCACCATACAACCTTAAATACGAGATAAAGCATCTGCTGTTACGTTTTCAGAGCCTTTAATATGGTGAATATCCAGCAGGTAACCCTGCAAGAATAAACACCACCTCATCAATCTTTGATTGGGGTTTTGTAACGAATGAAGAAAAACTAAAGGGTTGTGGTCGGTAAAAACCACCAGAGGTCCCACGGATGATTCCACATATACTTCAAAGTGCTGTAATGCCCAAATCAGAGCAAGTGCTTCCTTTTCTATTACGGAATAATTAAGCTGGTAATGATTAAACTTCCTAGAAAAGAACCCAACTGGATGAGAAATTCCATCTTGAGAAGCCTGTAACAAGACAGCACCAGCACCCACATTACTGGCATCCACCTGCAGCTGAAACGGTTTATCAAACTGTGGAGCCTTCAAAACAGGACCCTCTGTCAAGAGCAGTTTTATCTTTTCAAAGGCTTGTTGGCAATCTACAGTCCAGCAAAAGACTGTTCTTCCCTGGAGCAATGTAGTCAGGGGGGCCACAACTGTAGAAAAATTCCTACAAAAACAACGATAAAACCCTACCATTCCTAGAAAACGCATTAGTTCTTTTTTGGTGGTAGGAGTAGGGTAATTATCAATTACTTCCACTTTCGCACGAACCGGTCGAACTTGGCCTTGTCCCACTACTTTCCCCAAATAAACTACTGTGGCCTTTGCAAACTCGCACTTTAACAAATTAACAGTCAAATTTGCCTTCAGAAGTTGATCAAACAGTGCTCTAATTTGGGCTATATGCTCATCCCATGTCTCACTAAATACAATCACATCATCCAAATACACAGCACAACCCCTTAAACCAGAAATGACTCTATTCATCAGTCGTTGGAATGTTGCGGGAGCGTTTCGCAGGCCAAAACTCATAACCTTGTACGAGAATAACCCCGATGGTACAATTAAAGCGGAGATTTCTTGAGCTCTTTTAGTCAACGGTACTTGCCAGTAACCCTTGAGCAAGTCAAACTTACTAACAAATCTTGCACTTCCCACCTGATCAACACAATCCTCAATTCGAGGCAATGGAAATGAATCGGGTTTTGTTACAGCATTAACTCTCCGATAATCAGTACAAAACCTAAACGAGCCATCAGATTTACTTACTAACAATGAAGGAGAAGCCCAACTAGAGAAGGAAGGTTCAATTATGTCATTTTCCAACATATAGTCAATTTCATTTTCAAATAGTTTTTTCTTATTAGAAGAAACTCTATAATAGCGCTGTCGAATTGGAACTGAATCTCCCACATCAATATCATGCTCAATCAGATTTGTGCAAGATGGAGTATCGGAAAACAGAGCAACATACTCATGAATCACATCAATCAAGTCAGTACGCTGTGGGGGTGATAAATGACTAAAATAATTGTTCAAATTACTTAAAACTTCTGAATTTCGTAGTCGACCTTGAAGAATTGAATCTCCAGGATCCCCGTCATCCTGATCCCCGCCCAACACCACTGAAGTTGGCAACAGCTCTGTATTGGACAGATCTGCAAGCAAAACAGGTTTAACCAAAGCATCAACCTGATACTCTTGATTTACTTTAGTGTTTACAAGACTTTTGGAGTCATAGAAGGGTTTCAGTAAATTTACATGGCAAACTCTAGTCTTCTTTTTAGGATCTGGCGTCTTAATTACATAATTAAGATCAGACGCTTGACGAGCCACAGTGTACGGACCTGAAAATTTAGCCTTAAAAGGTGAACCAACCACAGGCAACAGAGCGAGAACTTGATCACCAGATTGAAATGAACGTACTTCCGTACGCCGATCAAACAGTCGCTTCATTCGATCTTGCGCTTTCCTCAAAGAGCCTTTTGCTAGTTGACATGCTTTAAATATTCTAAGATGCAAATGACTTACATATGATAGAACATTTTTTGGTGGATCAGTTTGTTTCCAATCTGCAGACAAAACAGATAAAGGACCACGTACATCATGTCCAAAAACAAGATCGTTTGGACTAAATCCAGTACTTTCCTGAGAAGCTTCACGAGCAGACATGATCAACCAGGGCAGTCCAGTTTCCCAATCCTTACCCATTTGTACACAATATGACCTCAGCATAGACTTTAATGTCTGGTGAAATCTTTCCAGGGCTCCCTGGCTCTGGGGATGAAAAGCACTGGAAAGATTATGTTGAACATGGAGCGATTTTAAAACTTCACCAAACAAATTGGAAGTAAAATTTATCTTTATCTATAGGCCATGTTCCAAACTCTTACAAGCTAGCTGTTATTAAGCCTATTATTAAGAAACCGCAACTAGACACCAACAACTTAGCTAACTATAGGCCTATTTCTAATCTTCCATTTATGTCTAAAATACTAGAAAAAGTTGTTTCCACTCAATTATGCTCTTATCTGCAGACGAACAATATTTTTGAAGTGTTTCAGTCAGGTTTCAGGGCTCACCACAGTACAGAAACCGCCTTAGTGAAAATAACCAATGATTTACTCTTAGCTGCTGACCGAGGGTGCGTCTCGCTATTAGTTTTACTCGATCTTAGTGCGGCATTTGATACCATTGACCACAATATCCTCATAAATCGCTTAAAGTCTACAGGTGTCCAGGGACAGGCTCTACAATGGTTTAAGTCATACTTAACTGACCGCTACCAGTTTGTGAATCTTAATGGACAGCCTTCACAAATCTGCCCAGTAAAGTATGGGGTGCCTCAAGGATCAGTTTTAGGCCCTTTACTGTTTACAATTTACATGCTACCTCTGGGAGACATTATTAGAAGACATGGGATCAGCTTTCACTGCTATGCAGATGATACTCAATTATATATTTCCACTAAACCTGACGAGACGTCTGAACTTTCTAAACTAACTGAGTGTATCAAAGACATCAAAGACTGGATGACCAACAATTTTCTTCTCTTAAACTCAGACAAAACAGAATTATTACTTATTGGGCCTAAATCTTGCACACAGCAGATCTCGCAACTCAATTTACAATTAGAGGGATACAAAGTTAGCTTTAGCTCTACTATAAAAGATTTGGGTGTCATATTAGACAGCAATCTAACTTTTAAAAACCATATATCCCATGTCACAAAAACTGCCTTCTTTCATCTGAGAAATATCGCTAAATTACGAAATATGCTATCCATCTCAGATGCAGAAAAGCTAGTCCATGCTTTTATGACTTCGAGACTGGATTACTGTAATGCTCTATTTGCTGGCTGCCCAGCATCCTCTATTAACAAACTTCAATTAGTACAAAAGGCAGCAGCCAGAGTTCTGACCAGGTCTAGAAAATATGATCATATAACCCCAATTTTATCCTCCTTACACTGGCTGCCTGTTAAATTTCGTATTGAATTTAAAATATTACTTCTCACCTATAAAGCTCTAAATAATCTAGCTCCTGTTTATCTAACCAACCTTCTGTCTCGCTACGAACCAACTCGTTCCTTAAGATCTCAAAATTCAGGGCTTCTGGTAGTACCTAGAATAGCAAAATCAAGTAAAGGAGGTCGAGCCTTCTCTTTCATGGCTCCTACACTCTGGAATAGCCTTCCTGGTAATGTCCGAGGCTCAGACACACTCTCCCAGTTCAAAACTAGATTAAAGACCTATCTGTTTAGTAAAGCATACACTCAATGCATCACCTAGCGGGTTCCACACAGGCTTCTGCATCTTGCTTATATACACGATGAACAGCAGCTACGCTAATTATTCTCTTTATTCTCTATTTTCACCTGGGGATACTCATCCCGAGGTCCTCAGATTAGGCGGAGTCACTGATTGGATCCAAGACCAGCGACGTGATGATCCCAAGGATTCCATATCCGGGACCAGGCCATATCCTGAGCTGCTGCTGCGCTATTGGTCGTGGGGAGTGGAGAACATGAGTCTGATTCCAGCAACGCTCCAGGGACAGACGAGTCTTCATTGAGGCCATCTTCCAGCATAAACCACGGCGAATGAAGTTCTGCACAAGACTTTTGGCCAGCGGAGAAATTAAAATGGTCGTGCCCAACTGAGTCTGGTTCTCTCAAGGTTTTTTTTCTTCACTCCCATCAGGTGAAGTTTTTTTTCCCTCTCCGCTGTCGCCACTGCCTCGCATGGTTCAGGATTGGTAGAGCTGCGCATCGATGAATTTGCTCTTCAGTGTTTGAACTCTCAGTAATGATTAAATCACACTGAACTGAGCTAAACTGAACTGAACTGAACTTAAACACTAAAACCTGAACCACACTGTTCCAGTTACTATGACCATTTATGTGAAGCTGCTTTGACACAATCTACATTGTAAAAGCGCTATACAAATAAAGCTGAATTGAATTGAATAAAATTACTTCCCTGATCAGATTGAATAATTCGGGGTATTCCAAACACAGATATGAACTGAGTCAAGGCCTTTAAAACTGACTTTGCAGTGATGGAACGCAACGGGTAGGCAGCTGGATACCTGGTCACCTGACACATAACTGTAAGCAAGTACTCATTCCCTGCCTTCGACCTAGGCAAAGGCCCTACACAATCAATCAAAAGATGTTCAAATGGTTTACTAATAGCAGGAATTGGATACAAAGGAGCAGGTTTAGCAGATTGATTTGGTTTTCCAGTTAACTGACACGTCTGACATGACTTGATATACTTGGATATGTCACGCTTTATTTTTGGCCAAAAAAAATTTTTCAACAGCAATCTGTATGTTTTTTTCACTCCTAAATGTCCAGATGTATCATGTGCAGTTTTCAGAACAAGTTGACGAAGAGACTGGGGTACTATAACTTGAAACATAGGATCACCAATCACAAACTCCCCATGGGGCACCCACTTTCTACACAATACACCCCCATCTAGGTAATATCCAGACGAGAGATCAACAATGGTGTCATTAGGAACCACTCGATCAAACAACTCAATGAGTGTGGAGTCAGCTTTCTGTTCTCTAATCAAATCCTCTCGTGAAACCGTTAAGATAGAAGGGATTTCCAACACTGTACTCACTCTTTTCTCTTCAGATCTATCACCTGCCTGGATTTTACTTATGGAACGTGTTGTCACACACGATGGAAACACATTTGAGGAACAGGAAAGATCTTCAACTCCTGATTCACTAGTCAATTCTGATGATGTCACCACTAAATTTGGTGAAACATTCCGCCAAACTCGATCACCAGCCAAATCGTTACCCAAAATTACTTGCACTCCTTCCACAGGTAAACAGGACCGCACAGCCACCTCCACTTCTCCCTGGATCAAGTCAGAATTTAAAACAAGTTTATGGAGGGGAACAGATATAACATTCAACCCAATACCTCTAATCAAGACATTGTTTCCAGTGTATGAGTCATTTGAAAAAGGCAAAACAGATTGCAAAACAAAACTTTCTGCAGATCCGGTGTCCCGCAGAATTTTAACTGGGACCACTTGCTCCGAATCAATCAACCTGACAGACCCATCTGTAACGAATGGAGAAAAGGATGAAATGCATGGAGAGCTACTTTTATGAATATCGTTCACTTCTGAAAAGGTCTCAGCTAAAGCGACAGGTTTAATAAAAGAAGATTTAGATTTTATTTTAGCATCCTCTTTTGATTTTAATGAAGGACACTCATTTTTCCAGTGACCCAAAAGATGGCAGTAATTGCACATATTTGCCCTCTTCTTTTCATCAACCCGAACGAGACTATCCGGTGGAGTACGCCTAAATTTAGAAAATTTGTCAGAATCATGCCACATTTCTTTTATAAAGCTCATTTCAGTCTTTTTGTTGTCAAAAGAGGTTTTATGAATGAGAAAAAATTCATCAGCCATTACGGCCGCCTCACTTGCTGTATTAAGTTTACGCTCGCTGATATATGTCGCTGTACGTTCGGTCACGGAGTTTTTAAACTGCTCAAGCAACATTAGTTCTTTTAAATCATCCAATGTTTTTACATCAGACGCTGAACACCAGCGACTGAAAAAAACAGAAATGTCATGCAAAAACTCAACATGGGTTTGTTTATCAGTTTTCTTCCAGGACCTAAATCTCTGCCTATAGGCCTCTGGGACCAGTTCTGGGATAAGCCCTCAAGACTGCATTTTTGACTTTTAAATAATTCTTCACATCCTCTACCCCGAGAGAAGAATACGCCTCTTGAGCTTTACCCATAAACACAGACTGCAGCATGAGCGTGCGATCTTCATCTGGCCAATTTCGTGCATCTGCTACTCGTTCAAACAATAAAAAGAAACGTTCAACATCCTTTTCATCAAATTTTGGAATAAGCCTCAAGTTTGCTACTATATCTGAATTTGACGACGAACTACGTTCCCCACTTGTAGTTGGTAATAATTTACCATCTCTAATCAAGTCTAACCTATATCGCTCTAAATCAAGCTGTTGTTGCTGAAACTGCAGTTTAGACATCTCTACGCGATTTTGCATTGCTGATAATTTTTCTTTCATTTCATTTTGAATTAACAACAGTTGTTTTTGTTGCTCAAACGTTAAAGGAGACATTGTAGTGGTCTCAATCAAATCAGACGCACTTTCAGACAGTTCGAATGCTAAAATTCCACGATCCATTAACTCAGTCTTTATCAATAATTTAACATTATCTTTGACACGTTTATCTTGACTTGACAAATTAATCTCGTAGCGATCGGCAAGTTCTATCAACTGATCTTTAGTTAAATCATTTAACAAATCCTCTGATGGAGCACTAACAAATGTTTCAATTTTCGAAGCCATTGAAACAACAAATGTAAGGCAGACTACCAAATATTCCCAACAATATTTGAGGAGAAATAAGACTGGAACAAACAGTTCCCTCTAACTGAAATTTAAAGCTAACTAAACTCAACCCTAGTCTTCATACAGTTACTTGCGGCGGGTTCTTATACACTATAAACCAGCGTTTGCAACAGCGACCAATTGACAAGCCACTGCTGCAAAACACGGATGTGTACCCGAGACAACTGCTCCAGCCGCGTTCACCATACAAAAATAACAAACTAAAACAAAAAATATTTTGAAGCATCCAAAGGACACCTCACTAAACCTGCCCAGGGAAAAGCATATTCCAAAACAAATCTCTCCACAAATACACAAAGAAGTCAGACTTACCCAAATCCATGGCCGTGCTCCCGTCAAACAAAAAGAAACCAAACCATCTAATATAATCCTCCACAAATATTGGCAACAAAACGAATATTAGTCAAAAAAATATATATACTTAACGAATTAATCATTAGATTAACGAAATTCATTAATTCAACAAAGTTATTACCAAATTAAACTTACAGACGAGCCCCCATATTTGTCACGACCCGGCTCAAAGGCGATGACAAAATTGAAGGGAGGACATTCACCAGATGGTTCGGTACCAAAAGTATTTATTTTAACATTAAAGAATAATAAAGTGCTCACTTTAGGTAAGCCAAAATCAAAGCTTAACCAAAGCTAAAAGAAACAAAACAAAACAAACAGGAGCAAAAGCACGGCTTCCTCCAGACAAACACTGCTGGCTTTTATAGAGGCCAAATCAGGTGTTCTCAATTGCGCAGATGAGTCTCTGTCCTTCCCGCTTCAGCTGATCAGTGGGTTGGTCTAAGAGACTCGTCACAAGTTGTGTGTGGTGTGTTGTTGTGCAGTATGATGTGTAGTTGTGTGCAGTGTGTAGATGTGTGCAGTGTGTTGTTGTGCAGTGTGTTGTGTAGTTGTGTGTGGTGTGTTGTTGTACATCGTGTTGTGTAGTTGTGCAGTGTCTTGTACATTGTGTTGTGTAGTTGTGTGTGTTCTGTTGTTGTACATTGTGTTGTGTAGTTGTGTGTGTTGTACATTGTGTTGTGTAGTTGTGTGCAGTGTGTTGTTGTGCAGTGTGTTGTGTAGATGTGTGCAGTGTGTTGTTGTGTAGTGTGTTCTGTAGTTGTGTGCAGTGTGTTGTTGAACAGTGCATTGTTGTGTAGATGTGTGCAGTGTGTTGTTGTGTAGTGTGTTGTGTGGTTGTGTGCAGTGTGTTGTACATTGTGTTGTGTAATTGTGTGTGGTGTGTTGTTGTACATTGTGTTGTTGTGCAGTGTTGTGTTGTTGTGTGTGTTGTGTTGTTGTACATTGTGTTGTGTAGTTGTGTGCAGTGTGTTGTTGTGTAGTGTGCTGTGTGGTTGTGTGCAGTGTGTTGTAAATTGTGTTGTGTAGTTGTGTGTGTTGTGTTGTTGTACATTGTGTTGTGTAGTTGTGTGCAGTGTGTTGTTGTGCAGTGTGTTGTGTAGATGTGTGCAGTGTGTTGTTGAACAGTGTGTTGTTGTGTAGATGTGTGCAGTGTGTTGTTGTGTAGTGTGTTGTGTGGTTGTGTGCAGTGTGTTGTAAATTGTGTTGTGTAGTTGTGTGTGCTGTGTTGTTGTGCAGTGTGTTGTGTAGATGTGTGCAGTGTGTTGTTGTGCAGTGTGTTGTGTAGATGTGTGCAGTGTGTTGTACATTGTGTTGTGTAGTTGTGTGTGTTCTGTTGTTGTACATTGTGTTGTGTAGTTGTGTGTGTTCTGTTGTTGTACATTGTGTTGTGTAGTTGTGTGCAGTGTGTTGTTGTGCAGTGTGTTGTGTAGATGTGTGCAGTGTGTTGTACATTGTGTTGTGTAGTTGTGTGTGTTGTGTTGTTGTGCAGTGTGTTGTGTAGATGTGTGCAGTGTGTTGTACGTTGTGTTGTGTAGTTGTGTGTGTTCTGTTGTTGTACATTGTGTTGTGTAGTTGTGTGCAGTGTGTTGTTGTGCAGTGTGTTGTGTAGATGTGTGCAGTGTGTTGTTGAACAGTGCGTTGTTGTGTAGATGTGTGCAGTGTGTTGTTGTGTAGTGTGTTCTGTAGTTGTGTGTAGTGTGTTGTTGTACAGTGCGTTGTTGTGTAGATGTGTGCAGTGTGTTCTTGTGCAGTGTGGTTGTGTGCAGTGTGTTGTACATTGTGTTGTGTAATTGTGTGTGGTGTGTTGTTGTACATTGTGTTGTGTAGATGTGTGCAGTGTGTTGTTGTGCAGTGTGTTCTGTAGATGTGTGTAGTGTGTTGTTGTACAGTGCGTTGTTGTGTAGATGTGTGCAGTGTGTTCTTGTGCAGTGTGGTTGTGTGCAGTGTGTTGTACATTGTGTTGTGTAATTGTGTGTGGTGTGTTGTTGTACATTGTGTGTACTGTGTGCAGTGTGTTGTACATTGTGTTGTGTAATTGTGTGTGGTGTGTTGTTGTACACTGTGTGCAGTGTGTTGTTGTGTAGTGTGTTGTGTGGTTGTGTGCAGTGTGTTGTACATTGTGTTGTGTAGTTGTCTGTGTTGTGTTGTTGTACATTGTGTTGTGTAGTTGTGTGAAGTGTGTTGTTGTGCAGTGTGTTGTTGAACAGTGCATTGTTCTGTAGATGTGTGCAGTGTGTTGTTGTGTAGTGTGTTCTGTAGTTGTGTGTAGTGTGTTGTTGTACAGTGCGTTGTTGTGTAGATGTGTGCAGTGTGTTGTGCAGTGTGGTTGTGTGCAGTGTGTTGTACATTGTGTTGTGTAATTGTGTGTGGTGTGTTGTTGTACATTGTGTTGTGTAGTTGTGTGCAGTGTGTTGTTGTGCAGTGTGTTCTGTAGATGTGTGTAGTGTGTTGTTGTACAGTGTGTTGTTGTGTAGATGTGTGCAGTGTGCAGTGTGGTTGTGTGCAGTGTGTTGTACATTGTGTTGTGTAATTGTGTGTGGTGTGTTGTTGTACATTGTGTTGTGTAGTTGTGTGCAGTGTGTTGTTGTGCAGTGTGTTCTGTAGATGTGTGTAGTGTGTTGTTGTACAGTGTGTTGTTGTGTAGATGTGTGCAGTGTGTTGTGTGTACTGTGTGCAGTGTGTTGTACATTGTGTTGTGTAATTGTGTGTGGTGTGTTGTTGTACATTGTGTGTACTGTGTGCAGTGTGTTGTACATTGTGTTGTGTAATTGTGTGTGGTGTGTTGTACATTGTGTGTACTGTGTGCAGTGTGTTGTACATTGTGTTGTGTAATTGTGTGTGGTGTGTTGTTGTACATTGTGTTGTGTAATTGTGTGTGGGGTGTTGTTGTACATTGTGTGCATTGTGTTGTTGTGCAGTGTGTTGTGTGGTTGTGTGCAGTGTGATGTACATTGTGTTGTGTAATTGTGTGTGGTGTGTTGTTGTACAGTAATTGTGTGCACTGTGTTGTTGTGCAGTGTTGTGTAGTTGTGTGCAGTTGTCCGCCTCTGCATTGGTGCTCCGCTACAGTATGCTCTGCTTTAATAAGCTCTTGCTCTGCAGTCACCTGCGTGAGGACTGGAGTTCTGCTGACCTCTACTTTATTAAACATGCCTTTAGGGCTCAGAAAAAAACAGCCTGTGCTTTAACAACAGACAGATAAAGCAGGCTTGACAGATCAAACTGAAAAGCCAAACCAAACGAGAGCTGTTCATTGAATTTTAATATTCAGCAGTTAGAACAAACTCCTGTAAACTTCAAAAGCCAAATCTTCACACATCAGCAAGTTCATCTCACTCTCTCTAAAATACTGCAGTTATATGCACTGTATTCTTGAGATTCTATTTGCATATTCCAAAAATTTGTTTTGTTCATATAATTTTAATTTAAGGGCCTATTATAACTGGTATTTCTAAGTAATTTATCCACTTGATAAGCCTAGAAGGTTGACTTCAAAAATAAAACATGGCTGCTGTTTTCTTTTATAAGTTTTATTATATTTCTTCATGCACTACTGCTTGGCCAGTTTTTAATTACATGCCAAAAATAAACAAATCAAGCATATTTAGAACAAATTTGTTGGTAGCAATAACATACTCTTTTTAAAGCCTCCTTTCCACTGCACACGACAAACGACGAGCGACAGACCGAAACTCATTCATTTCCAATGGAGAGCAGTCCGGAAGCTGCTGTGAGTTCCGATTATCTCCGTATGCGGAAAATTCGGATCCGAATTGAGCTGCGGATTTGTTGAAATATTTGAACTCCGCCGACTAGACCGTATGCGACCTGCCGACCGGATATGATGTATTCCAGTGTTGTAAAAGCAGATCCGTGCGCGCGAGATGAAAAATAGGAGTTTATTTGGTTATTTTTTAAATTATAAAAAGTCTATATTAAAAAAAAAAACTTTTCTGTTCATAAATGTAAGTAAGAAAGTAATAAAATATATATTATTAATGTTGTCTCCACATTCCCTCCAATATTTTAGCGGTCTATGAGTTTTTAGTATTCATTCATCCATTAAACCATGTAAACGCACAGAGAATAAAGACTCTTGCTTTTGCCCTCCTTTATTTCGGACACCGTGAGAATCTGCTTCTCCCCCGTGGTGCACAACAACACCAAAAATACTGTGCGGTAGGGCTGTGCAATTAATCGAAAATCCGATTTCGATTTTGGCTTCAAACAATTATGAAAAAGCATTAATCGAGATAAACGATTATTGCATCATATACCGCCTCCTTTCCATCTGTTGCTCCTAAAAGCGCGAAAGACCGCGTGCTTATGTGTGTGCGGCACATGCACACAGCCAGAAGCATGCGGCCTGTCAGCATTCGGTCTCATTCCCAGACTGAAGCTGGAATTATACTTGCACCTGGTGCCGCATCGCGCACCTCCGCTGACCGCGCGTGCACCTTAGCGAAACGCGAAACGAAGCGCAGACTTCTAAAGTCATCTTAATTTGAGCGCTTTAATGGTCAAATGGGTGTCAAAACGCAGTGTTTAGTGATTATTCATAACCCTCATTTGTGTAATAAACAAACGAGTTGAGGATCAAAAGAAACACGAAAGAGAAACCGTTAAAGAGACAGCGCAATGTTGTTTTTATCATTAATCAAACAAAACGAGAAAATCCCTCTGCTCTTGACTGAAGGATTTTTGTACCTAAAGTTTTATTCTTACAGTGAAGACGCTTGAATAAGTTTGTTTCATATTTTTATTCTATTGTATTTATTTCTCTTTCCTTTGCAGGGAGGAAAATAACTGTATGTATACATTGAAGTCAGAATTATTAGCCCTCCTGAATATTAGCAACCTTTTTCCTGCCCAATTTCTGTTTAATGGAAAGAAGTTTTTTTTAAACTTATTTCTGAACATAATAGTTTTGTTATATCATTTCTGATTACTGATTTCTTTTATCTTTGCTATGAAGACAGCACATAATATTTTTCTAAATACAAGCATTCAGATTAAAGTGCGACTCAAAGGCTTAATAAGGGTAATTAAGCAGTTCATTGTATAACAGTAGTGTCTTCTGCAGACAATAAAAAAATATATTGCTTAAGGGGGCTAATAATATACACCTTTAAATGGGTTTCAAAATAATTTAAACCTGCTTTTATTCTAGCTAAAATAAAACAAATAAGCCTAGAAGAAAAAATATTACAGGAAATACTGTTAAAATTCCTTGCTCTGTTAAACATCATTTGGGAAATATTTATAAAAAAATATATATATATATATATATATATATATATCGTTTTGAATAATCGTGATTACAATTATGACCAAAATAATCGTGATTATGATTTTTCCCAAAATCGAGCAGCCCTACTGTACGGCTGCCACAAGGGGGCGTATTCCGACAGTGGTGTCCAAATGTTGTGTGCAATGTAAAGGTGGCTTAAGGATTATAGTGCAGAACCGAAATAGTAATTACTTAGCATTAAAAATGATATATAAAGAGAAAAATATAACTTATTGAACGTGTCACCGTTTCTCCAGCCACACCCAGGCCTGATTACTGCCACACCTATTCGCAACCAAGAAATGACCTAAATAGGACCTGCCTGACAAAGAAGTTGACCAAAAGACCCTCAAAAGCTAGACATCATGCCGAGATCCAATGAAATTAGAAAAAAATGAAAAAGAAATAAGGGAGATCTACCAGTCTTAATAAAGTTTATAAAGCCATGTCTAAAGCTATTGGACTGCAGCAAACCACAGTAAGGGGTATTCTCTACAAATGATAAAAGCATGAAAGTGGCTGACCAACCATAGTTACTTCAAAAGTGCAGCGATAACTCATCCAAGAGGTCAAAATAGACCCTACAACAATATCCAAAGAACTGCAGGCCTCACTTGCCTCAGCTTAGGTAACTGTTCATGACTCCACCATAACAAAGGTGAGTCTTCATGACTCCACCATAACAAAGGTGAGTCTTCATGACTCCACCATAACAAAGGTGACTGTTCATGACTCCACCATAACAAAGGTGAGTCTTCATGACTCCACCATAACAAAGGTGAGTGTTCATGACTCCACCATAACAAAGGTGAGTCTTCATGACTCCACCATAACAAAGGTGAGTGTTCATGACTCCACCATAACAAAGGTGAGTCTTCATGACTCCACCATAACAAAGGTGAGTCTTCATGACTCCACCATAACAAAGGTGAGTGTTCATGACTCCACCATAACAAAGGTGAGTGTTCATGACTCCATCATAACAAAGGTGAGTCTTCATGACTCCACCATAACAAAGGTGAGTCTTCATGACTCCACCATAACAAAGGTGAGTCTTCATGACTCCACCATAACAAAGGTGAGTCTTCATGACTCCACCATAACAAAGGTGAGTGTTCATGACTCCACCATAACAAAGGTGAGTGTTCATGACTCCACCATAACAAAGGTGAGTCTTCATGACTCCACCATAACAAAGGTGAGTCTTCATGACTCCACCATAACAAAGGCGAGTGTTCATGACTCCACCATAACAAAGGTGAGTGTTCATGACTCCACCATAACAAAGGTGAGTCTTCATGACTCCATCATAACAAAGGTGAGTGTTCATGACTCCACCATAACAAAGGTGAGTGTTCATGACTCCCATCATAACAAAGGTGAGTGTTCATGACTCCACCATAACAAAGGTGAGTCTTCATGACTCCACCATAACAAAGGTGAGTGTTCATGACTCCACCATAACAAAGGTGAGTGTTCATAACTCCACCATAACAAAGGTGAGTGTTCATGACTCCACCATAACAAAGGTGAGTCTTTATGACTCCACCATAACAAAGGTGAGTGTTCATGAATCCACCATAACAAAGGTGAGTGTTCATGACTCCATCATAACAAAGGTGACTCTTCATGACTCCACCATAAGAAAGGTGAATGTTCATGACTCCACCATAACAAAGGTGACTGTTCATGACTCCACCATAACAAAGGTGAGTGTTCATGACTCCACCATAAGAAAGGTGAGTGTTCATGACTCCACCATAACAAAGGTGAGTGTTCATGACTCCACCATAAGAAAGGTGAGTGTTCATGACTCCACCATAAGAAAGGTGAGTGTTCATGACTCCACCATAAGAAAGGTGAGTGTTCATGACTTCACCATAAGAAAGGTGAGTGTTCATGACTCCTCGCTGTTTTGATCCTTTAGGACCTACAAGACTTTCTGCAATAAATGGAATCCTGAATTCTGCTGTGTACAAAAATATCCTGAAGGATAATATTCGGCCATCTGTTAAAGACCTCAAGCTGAAGCAAACTTCTGCAGCAGGACAATGATCCAAAGGTTACCAGCAGGTCCGCTTTTGAATTGCTCAAGAAAAACAAAATGAAGACTTTGAGTGGCCTAGTCAAAGTCCTGACCTGAATACAAATGAGGTGCTGTGGCGTGACCCTAAATAGTATGGTAAATCCTTAAAAATACCTTTAATGTAGCTGAATTACAATAATTCTACAAAGATGAGTGGGCCAAAATTCCTTCACAGGGCTGTAAAAGACGATATTATGAAACTTAATTGCTTAATTGCAGTTATTGCTGTAAAGAGTGACCAAACCAATTTTCAGGTTTATAGGCAAACATGTTTTAACCCAAAGCTATGTAGTTTTGAATGTTTTTTCCCTTTAATAATGAAAACATTGGATAGCGCAGTGGCGCAGCAGGTAGTGCTGTCGCCTCACAGCAAGAAGGTCACTGGTTAAAGCCTCAGCTCAGTTGTCATTTCTGTGTGGAGTTTGCATGTTCTCAATAATTATGGTTTCAAAGCAGCTTTACAAAAGGTGCACATAATTGCATTACAATCATAATCAGAAAAATTAAGGTTATTATTTAACATAACTTTATTAGGCACTAACAACTTTAACTAATTAACTAGTAACTAATAGCTTTTAACAGTTCAAGTTATTAGCTATATGGTAAATAGGTGGTATCTATGTGCACATGTTCAGTGAACTCTTCTGTTTACGCTGTACACCATGAGGACGGGACTCAGTGAATGACAGTATATTTAAAGCCTCTCTCCGCGCTGCAGCAGCTCTTGTTATGGAGTGTGTTTATGGGACGCGATGACAGAGACAGCGCTCACCTGCACCGACAGCACTAAACACTGACAGAAACATCTAGAATGTGGGAGGAGGTGAGATGCCTCTGCTGCCTGTCTGCCTCTATTAGCATCAGCTACCACTTACTGTACTGATAAATGTGACTGATCATAACCTCACAGGCTTAATAAACTGTGACAGTCTAACTCTTATAGCCATCTTCTCCAAAGTAAATCAGATTTTTAGGCAATAATGTGTTTAAACGACTGTAATCTAATGATTTGCTATGAGGTTTTTAATGTCACCATTGATTTTTTTTATGGAATGCTTAGGCACTTGTCATAAATAATTGCTCAGTTCATATCTATTTTTTAAATTCATCCATCCACTTAATCTTTAATCATGCTAACTTTGCTCTCACTCAACAACATCTCTTTTCTGACTGGTGTTTACTGGCATGAGGGCATTGGATCAACCTGCCAATCATATTACAACCCCTAACCAGAAAAGTTGAGACAGTATGGAAAACGCAAATAAAAAAAGAAAGTATTGATTTCCACATTTACTTTAACTTGTATCGCATCCCTGCTGAAAAATCCAGCCTAAACCAGCCTAGGCTGGTTGGCTGGTTTTAGCTGGTCAACCAGGCTGGTTTAAGAGGGGTTTTGGCCATTTCCAGCCTGGTCTTAGCTGGTCAGGCTGGAAAATGACCAGCCAAATCCAGCTTAAACCAGCTTGACCAGCCTGGTTTAGGTTGGACGTAGCTGGTTTTGGCTGGACTACCAGCTTGGCTGGAAATGGCTGGAAACCAGCCTGGAAGTGGCCAAAACCTCTCTAAAACCAGCTTGGTTAACCAGCTAAAACCAGCCAACCAGCCTGAGCTGGTTTAAGCTGGATTTTTCAGCAGGGATGGTTGACAATATAAATATTTCATGTTTTGTCTGGTCAACCTCATTTCAGTTGTACGTTTACATCCTTTTCTGTCATTCAGACCTGCAACACAGTACAAAAAAAGTTGGGTCAGGAGCAGTTTAGAACTGGACGCACGAATAATGATGTGATTTGAAACAGGTGATGTCAACAGGTAATGGTAACTATGATTTAGTACAAAAGCAGCATACAAGAAAGGTTTAGTCCTTTAGGAGCAAAGATGGGCCGAATACATAGATATTTACATTACATGTCGCCTACCCTGTTGTTGTCTATTGGAGTGAATGCGTCAGTAGAGCTGTCATTTTAGTACAGGTTAGTGTACTACTCCTTTGAAATGAATGCGGGACCAAGCTGCAGTGGAGAACTGTGGCCACCCAGAGCCGGAGATATACACATGTATCTATGACCGTGAGTTTGCTCGGTGGTCAGTATGCAAATATATATATTTTTTAATTCAATAATCTCTCAGGCAGCACTGCTTCAAGAATCATCCTTCATCTAGAAGTGATATCACCACACGGGCTCAGGACTACTTTGGAAAACGTTTGTCAAGTACCACACTACATAGTTATATCCAGAAATGCCAGTTATATCTGACCTGTGCCAAAATGCAGCCCTATGTTAACAGTGTTCAGAAGCGCTGTTGACTTCTCTGGGCTTTGAGGCATCTGGGATGGATTATCACAGTAGAAACATGTATTGTGGTCAGATGAATCAGTATTTTTGGGGGAAATGAATGACGTGTGCTCGTGACTAAAGAAGAAAAGGATCATCTTGACTGTCACCAGCAACAAGTCTAAAAGCCAGGGTCTGTCATGGTATGGGGTTGAGTCAGTGCCCTTGGCAAAGGTAACTTGAACTTCTGTGATGCAACACTGATGCTAAAAAGTACATTAAGATTAAGTAGATTTAGGAGCACAATATGCTGCCTTAATTTCCAGGGACACCCATGCATATTTCAACAAGATAATGCAAAGCCACATTCTGCACACATTACAAAGTTCTGGCTGCAGAGGAAGAGGATACGGGTACTTGACTGGCCTGTTTGCAATCCTGACTTGTCTCCAATAGAGAATGTGTGGTGCATTTTGACGTGCAAACTGCGACAATGAGAACCCTGTACTGTTGCCCACCTTAAGACTTGTTTGCAGGAAGAATTGGACAAAATGACAACTGAAACACTTCATCATTTGGTTTCTTCAGTCTCTTAGGCTGTACTCACACTAGGTACAGTTGCCTCGAACCGGGCCAAAGCACGCTTGTCCCCCCTCCCGTCTCCCATGACGGCTCGCACTCACACCACAAATGGGCCTCGGCACGCTTACGTCATCGCTGCTGCGCTGTTCAGTGAGAAGCGTTCTCTCACTCAGCAGCACAGTGGAGATTTCTCTAGTTTTATCGTTTCAGTCGTTTGATAAGCAGTGACACGCAGTCAAATATTTCGCCAAACAGTCCTTAGGGATGCGGGGACACGCAGTCAGATATTTCGTCGAACAGATCCGCCACTTTTGACGCTCATAAACAGTCATAAAGCCCTCGGGCTGCAGGAATGAGGAGGTCTGTTGAAGCCGTGCAGCTGTCGTGCTGTGAGGAGTTTGCGTCTTTAATAAACTACGGCAGTTTGCGTTCACTGAACAGTAAGATTGATTAATAAATCCATATGAAACAGTCACACACAAGCGTACCGCGCCAAAGCCCAAGTGAACCGCGCTCAGGCACACCTCTTCCAACCGGGCCAGGGCCGGCCAAGTGAACCCGTGCTTCAGCCTGATTCAGCGCACTCACACTTCTCAAACGATCCGGGAAACGGGCCTGGGCACAGTACGGATGGCATAGTGTGAGTAGGCCCTCAATGTATTTTAAGTGTTTTGCAAAGAAATGCTAATATTACAAAGTGCTAAATGCTTTATTGTTCAAACTTTTTTTAAATGTGTTGCAAGTATACATGTGTATTTAAAAAATAAATAAATAAATAAAATCACGAGGAACACATTGAATCATGTTTGTTGTATATTGTGTGCAATGAAATATAAGTCAAAGCAAATTTAGGAATCACTCTTTTTTTTTGCGTTTTCCATACGGTCTCAACATTTTTTTATTTGGGGTTATAGATATGCATCTATGCATCTACATGCAGGAGGAACTACTAAAGTTGGTGTTTTACTTTTTTTCTGATGATGTTGAAGTGACATAGTCCGAGAGACAGATAAATATACAGACAGACAAATATACAGACAGACAGACAGACATATAGAAAGACAGACAGATAGAGAGACAGACAAGAAGATAGATAGAAAGATAGATAAATAGACAGATGGACAAATAGATAAAAAGACAGATATGCATGCATACAGACAGATAGACAGACAGACAGACAAAAAATAGACAGAGACAGATAAATAAACAGACATACAAATAAATAGATAGACATATATAAATGGACAGACAGACAAATAATCATTCAGGCAGACAGACAGACAGACAGACAGGTAAATAGACATAAAGATAGACAAATAAACAGACAGACAAATAGACAGACAGACAGACAGACAGACAGACAGACAGATAGATAGATAGATAGATAGATAGATAGATAGATAGATAGATAGATAGATAGATAGATAGATAGATAGATAGACAAATAAATAGACAGACAAACAGACAGAAAAATAAATAGACTGACGGAAAAATTGCTAGAGGGAAAGATAAACAGACAGAGACAGACAGACAGGTAAATAGACATAAAGATAGACAAATAAACAGACAGACAAATAGACAGACAGACAGATAGACAGACATATAGACAGACAGACAGACAGACAGATAGACAGATAGATAGATAGATAGATAGATAGATAGATAGATAGATAGACAGACAGACAGACAGACAGACAGACAGACAGACAGACAGACAGACAGACAGACAGATGATAGATAGATAGAAAGATAGATAGATAGATAGATAGATAGATAGATAGACAGACAGACAGACAGACAGACAGACAGACAGACAAATAAATAGACAGACAAACAGACAGAAAGATAAATAGACTGACGGAAAAATTGCTAGAGGGAAAGATAAACAGACAGAGACAGACAGACAAACAAATAGACATGCCTACATACAGACAAACAGATAAACTTACAGACAGACATATAGATAGACAGACATATAGAAAGACAGACAGACAGACAGACAGACAGACAGACAGACAGACAGACAGACAGACAGACAGACAGACAGACAGACAGATAGATAGATAGATAGATAGATAGATAGATAGATAGATAGATAGATAGATAGATAGATAGACATGCATACAGAAAGACAGATGAATATAGAGATAGATAGATGAATAGACAAACAGACAAATAGACATATATACAGATACATAGACAGACAAACAGACAAATAGACATATATACAGATACATAGACAGACAAACAGACAAATAGACATATATACAGATACATAGACAGACAAACAGACAGACATATACAGAGATAAATAAACAGACAGAAAAATAGACAGATGTAAATTTAGAGACAGATAGACATGTAGATAGATAGATAGATAAACAAAGATACATCGACAGACAAATGAATAAACAAAATCTCATTTGATTTGATCACAATCAGAACATTCCTTGAGTGCCTCTACAGTACAGTGTAAATCCCTCGCTATCATTTCCAAACACTTGAGCTCTCTCTCTCTCTCTCTCTCTCTCTCTCTCCCTCAGTTGAGAAGCATTGCAGTAATAGTGAGCTGCAGCAGCAGATCCTCCTCCAGTGTGTCAGTGTCCGCCGCGCCGCAGCATGAAACTCTTCCTCCACACTTTCTGCTGTACGGGATGTAAGTTCAGGTAGGACCGTCTGTCTGTTTTCCTCCTGCTGTCACGTTTTTTCTCTCTCTAAGCCCTGCCAGACACCCGAATGGAAAGCCCGGTCACACTGCCTCTAATCAATCCTAGAGAATTGTTGCATGTTTGATTGATAGAGACTCAGTTTGAGCACTTTAATGACGTCGAGGAGGGTCAGATTCATCTTCTGAGTTGTCTAAAGAACGCATAAAGTTTTCGCAATTAGGGATGGAGAGTCTCAGTGTGATTTAGTCTGTTAATAGTACAAATGTTGCACTTTAGTTTTCTTGAAGCAGAGTTTAAAATAGTACGTATTGTCACATGTGCTCTACATGTATTATAGTCAGCAGAATGAAACAGTAAACAGTCCTTATTTGTTTGAAAATCAGTTATCAGCTTGTTCATTTAGAAATGAATGCTGTTTTAAAGGGCGGCACAGTGGCTCGGTGGTTAGCACTGTCGCCTCACAGCAAGAAGGTTGCTGGTTTGAGTCCCGGCTGGGCCAGTTGGCGTTTCTGTGTGGAGTTTGCATGTTCTCTCCATGTTGGCGTGGTTTTCTTCTGGGTGCTCCGGTTTCCCCCACAGTCCAAACACTTGCGCTTTAGGTGAAATGAATAAACTAAATTTGCATGTGTGTGAATGTGAGAGTGTGTGGGTGTTTCCCAGTACTGGGTTGCAGCTGAAAGGGCATTCCCTGTGTAAAACGTAAATATGCTGGATAAGTTGGTGGTTTATTCAGCGGTGGCGATCCCTGATGAATAAAGGGACTAAGCTAAAGGAAAATGACTGAATGCTGTTTAATAATATATTTCTTGAAAACCTGTTTGAAATCAATCATTATTTTAACAGGCAGCTAAATTTACTGTAAATAACTGTTATAATTAATATTTTGCTAAAATTGGGTATTTAATATATCCAATTAAAGTGATTTTTTCTTTTTTAAACATTTCTCAAATGATGTTTAACAGAGCAAGGAATTTTTCACAGTATTTAATTTAATATGTTTTTTATTGACTATAACTAAAAATAATAATTCCTTACATTTATATAGCGCTTTTCCTGGACACTCAAAGGGCTTTACACATTGGGGGGAATCTCCTCATCCACCACCAGTGTGCCTCCTGGATAATGCGACGGCAGATATATTGCGCCAGACCGCACACTGCAGTGGTAGAGAGGAGACAGAGTAATGAAGCCATGATATGAGGATGGTTAGAAAGCCATCATGAACAGAGGCCAGTGGGTAAATTTGGCTTCGATGCCCGGGTTAAACCCCTAATATTTTTAGAAGGAAATCCTGGGATTTTTAACAACCACAGAAAGTCAGAACCTTGGTTTAACATCTCATCTGAAAGACGGCGCTCACTGAGCAGCATGTAGCTCCCTTCACTATACTGGGGAGTTATGACCCACACAGACCACAGATTGAGCGCCCCCTGCTGGCCTCTCTAACACCACTTCTGGCAAGCAACCTAGCTTTCCCATGTGGTCTCCCATCTACTGTAGGTACTGACCAGGCTCAGTCCTGCTTAGCTTCAGTGGGCCACCATGTGAGAGTAGCAGAGAGCTATCTGCCGCAACTGAAATGTAATAGAATGTATAAGTGTATTGTAGTCAGTCAGATTTCTTTAGTTAAACTTAATAAATTAATTATTGTAAACATAAAAATTAAGGATGGAGAGCCTTAGTGTGATGCTTTAGTCTGTTAATAGTGAAAAACCTTGAGTTTTCTTGAAGCAAAGACAGAATTCAAAATAATAGTTGTATATTTTAGTTAGCCAGATTTGTTTAGTTTAACTTGGAGTGAAATTATTAAGATTAACTAATTAGTAAAGACAGGACAAATATGACAAAAAAAAAAAAAAAAAAAAAACTAAATGATTAAAACCTGAAATAAAACCAAAATTAAAACAAAACATAATTAAATAAAATTGAAAATTAATTTTAAAAGACTGTAAAATATTAAATTAAGTATGTAGTACTGAAATTTTAGCTAAATATTAATTTTAACCTTATAGTAAATTTGAACATCTGTAAAATAATCATTTATTTCAAACAGGTTTTCAAGAAATATAATATTAAACAGCATTCATTTCTAAACTAAAAATATAATAACTGATTTTCAAAAAAATGATGATATCAACCCCAAAATATTGACTTTCTCTAAACACATTTTACAATTAATTTTTTTTCTTTTTTTTTTTTTGCTTTTCAACAAATTATATATATATTTAGATTAGTTTTTATTTCAGGATTTCGTCATTTAGTTTTGTGTATTGGCATTTTTTTGTAATATATTTTAAATGAATTATTTTTAGTAAGCATATATATATGTATATATATATATATATATATATATATATATATATATATATATATATATATATATACACACACACACACATATATATGCACATATTATATATATATATATATATATATATATATATATATATATATATATATATATATATATATATATATATATATATATATATATATATATGCACACACACACACACACTTTGCTTTTAGAACCGCCATAATCCTTTGTGAGTTTTTGGTCCTTATTGACATGATAGCATCATGCAGTTGCTGCAGATTTGTCGGCTCTTCTGTTCCACCACACCCCAAAGGTGCTCTATTGGATTGAGATCTGTTGACTGTGGAGGCCATTTGAGTACAGTGAACTCATTGTCATGTTTAAGAAGCCAGTCTGAGATGATTCACACTTTATGACATGGTGCGTTATCTTGCTGGGAGTAGTCATCAGAAGATTCACTGTGGTCATAAAGGGATGGACATGGTCAGCAACAATACTAAGGTAGGCTGTTGCTCAATTGGTACTACTAAGGCCAAAGTGTGCCAAGAAAATATCCCCCACACCATTACACCACCACTAGCAGCCTGAAACGTTAATACAAGGATGGATCCATGTTGATGCCAAATTCTGACCCTACCATTGAATGTTGCAGTAGAAATGGAGACTCATCAGACCAGGCGATGTTTTTTTTTAATCTACTATTGTGCAGTTTTGGTGAGCCTGTGTGAATCATAGCCTCAGTTTCCTGTTCTTAGCTGACAGGAGTGCCACCCAGTGTGGTCTTCTGCTGCTGTAGCCCATCCGCTTCAAGGTTGGACATGTTGTGTGTTCAGAGATGCTCTTCTGCATACCTCAGTTGTAACGTGTGCTTATTTAAGTTACCGTTGCCTTTCTATCAGCTCGAACCAGTCTGGCCATTTTCCTCTGACCTCTATCATCAACAAGGCATTTGCATATATATTTAAATTGTACACAAGTTATTTTGAAGTAAACAATTCCTGATCAATTGCTTCCAACTACCTTTCATGAAAGATGTAATACATAAAAATAAAGTTATATCATGCCATATTCTGTTCCGTTCGTATTCCGTTTTCATAAAATTGCATTATAACAATTTAAATAGCCCATAATCTCCAATTGTACCCACTGGGCAATGCAGAAAGCATTAAAATAACTTAGAGACTTGTGATGTTGCGCAGTATATATACATATATATATATATATATATATATATATATATATATATATATATATATATATATATATATATATATATATATATATATATATATATATATATATATATATATATATATATATATATATATTTATATATATATATATATAGATATATAGATATAGATATATATATACTGAAAACAATGTTGCTCCACAGAGAAAGTGTGTTGATGGTGCCAGACCATATTAAAGATGAAAAACGACACTGGCAAACACACTTCATCCACTTGTGCTTGGAATCATGACAAATATGATTTATTAAACCGTAGCTTAATCATTTTTACCTTCACTCTTTCCCCTGCGGATCAAATCGTGGATCATTTCAGCTCCCGCCTTCATGTTTTTTTTTTTTCTTCTTATGCGTGTGTGAATAATCTTTAAATCAGCTCCTGTTCTTCGTCTTCTAAATAAAAGCTTAGTTAAACCTGCAGAAGAGAGAAAAACCATCATAGTCAGCGAAGTTTAGCGTTGATGATAAAATGTAAATTGAGTTTTAAACTGTCCGGCGAGGGCCTGCAGGTTTATTGGGGTGGATGGAGGTCATGCTGGAAAATTAATGCCTGGAAATATTTTCTGGGCACCAAGATATGAACTATAGAGAGACTTGAGGAAACGAGGGAGGAGAAAATGAGAGCGGTAGACAGAAAGGGTTTGTTTAAATGACCTTAAAGTCAATAATATCGAGAGAGCTATTAGCGTTCTCATTCATCTCTGTGATAAATGAAAATCACAGGTTATTTTTAGCTTTTCAAAAGCCTTTAAAACTAAATCATACACTGGAAAAAAAGATTAACTTAACTTGGTTAAAAAAGTGGATAAAAACCTTGCTTTTAAAACAATTTGTTGACTTCACGTAAAGTGAGTAAACCCATTGTCTAGAAAAAGGAAATTAACTGCGTGCTTAATTACAAAAATTAAGTTAGGTCAACTTTATTCATTCAGCTTAGTCCCTTGATTATCAGGAGTTGCCACAGCTGAATGAACCGCCAACTATTATGGCATATGTTTTACGCAGTAGGTGCCCTTCCAGCCACAACCGAGCACTGGGAAACGTTCTCACACACACTTATACATATATATACATATATACTTATACATATATATTATACACTATATATATATATATATATATATATATATATATATATATATATATATATATATATATATATATATACATATATATATATTAGTGCTGGGCATCAAAATAAAAGTTTCTTGTGGCATAATTTGTGTTTGCTGTGTACTCGCCCCTAAAACCAACCGTCATTAGGAGTTAAGCAAATCATACTAAATTGTAAGAATGAAATCGTACACAATCATACGAATTTACCACTAAATCAAAAAATTACGAATTGCCGTGAGATTGTGTTAAAAACATCCACATGCACTTATTCATACACTACAGCTAATTTAGTTCATCCAATTCGCTTATAGCGCATGTCTTTGGACTGTGAGGGAAACCAGAGCACTCAGAGGAATCCCATGCCAACATGAGGAGAACATGCAAACTCCACACAGATATGCCAACTGGCTCAGCCGGGATCTCAAACTAAAGACCATTTTGTTGTGATGTTATTTTAAATAAATTCAACTAATCACTTTAAAAATCAACAGGTTAACTTTCTTTATTTTAAATAAAGTCAACTAAGCACTTTAAAAGCAGCAGGTTTACTCACTTTTTTAAAGTAAAGTCAACTAATCGCTTTAAAATCAACAGGTTTACTTACTTTTTTAAGTAAAGTCAACTAAGCACTTTAAAAGCAGCAGGTTTACTCACTTTTTTAAAGTAAAGTCAACTAATCGCTTTAAAATCAACAGGTTTACTTACTTTTTTAAGTAAAGTCAACTAACCACTTTAAAGCCAACAGGTTTACTCACTTCATTAAATCAACTAATCGCTTTAAAATCAGCAGGTTTACTTACTTTTTTAAAGTAAAGTCAACTAACCACTTTAAAATCAACAGGTTTACTCACTTCATTAAATCAACTAATCGCTTTAAAATCAGCAGGTTTACTCACTTTATTAAGTCAACTAATCGCTTTAAAAGCAACAGGTTTACTCACTTTATTAAGTAAAGTCAACTAATCGCTTTAAAAGCAACAGGTTTACTCACTTTATTAAGTAAAGTCAACTAATCGCTTTAAAAACAACAGGTTTACTCACTTTATTAAGTAAAGTCAACTAATCGCTTTAAAAGCAACAGGTTTACTCACTTTATTAAGTAAAGTCAACTAATCGCTTTAAAAGCGACAGGTTTACTCACTTTATTTTAAGTAAAGTCAACTAATCGCTTTAAAATCAACAGGTTTACTCACTTTATTAAGTAAAGTCAACTAATCGCTTTAAAATCAACAGGTTTACTCACTTTATTAAGTAAAGTCAACTAATCGCTTTAAAATCAACAGGTTTACTCACTTTATTAAATAAAGTCAACTAAACGCTTTAAAATCAACAGGTTTACTCACTTTATTAAGTAAAGTCAACTAATCGCTTTAAAAGCAACAGGTTTACTCACTTTATTAAGTAAAGTCAACTAATCGCTTTAAAAGCAACAGGTTTACTCACTTTATTAAGTCAACTAATCGCTTTAAAAGCAGCAGGTTTACTCACTTTATTAAGTAAAGTCAACTAATCGCTTTAAAAGCAACAGGTTTACTCACTTTATTAAGTCAACTAATCGCTTTAAAATCAACAGGTTTACTCACTTTATTAAGTAAAGTCAACTAATCGCTTTAAAAACAACAGGTTTACTCACTTTATTAAGTAAAGTCAACTAATCGCTTTAAAATCAACAGGTTTACTCACTTTATTAAGTAAAGTCAACTAATCGCTTTAAAAGCAACAGGTTTACTCACTTTATTAAGTAAAGTCAACTAATCGCTTTAAAAACAACAGGTTTACTCACTTTATTAAGTAAAGTCAACTAATCGCTTTAAAAGCAACAGGTTTACTCACTTTATTAAGTAAAGTCAACTAATCGCTTTAAAAGCAACAGGTTTACTCACTTTATTAAGTAAAGTCAACTAATCGCTTTAAAAGCAACAGGTTTACTCACTTTATTAAGTAAAGCCAACTAATCGCTTTAAAAGCAACAGGTTTACTCACTTTATTTTAAGTAAAGTCAACTAATCGCTTTAAAATCAACAGGTTTACTCACTTTATTAAGTCAACTAATCGCTTTAAAATCAACAGGTTTACTCACTTTATTAAGTAAAGTCAACTAATCGCTTTAAAATCAACAGGTTTACTCACTTTATTAAGTAAAGTCAACTAATCACTTTAAAATCAACAGGTTTACTCCCTTTATTAAGTAAAGTCAACTAAACGCTTTAAAATCAACAGGTTTACTCACTTTATTAAGTAAAGTCAACTAATCGCTTTAAAATCAACAGGTTTACTCACTTTATTAAGTAAAGTCAACTAATCGCTTTAAAATCAGCAGGTTTACTCACTTTATTAAGTAAAGTCAACTAATCGCTTTAAAATCAACAGGTTTACTCACTTTATTAAGTAAAGTCAACTAATCGCTTTAAAATCAACAGGTTTACTCACTTTATTAAGTAAAGTCAACTAATCGCTTTAAAAGCAACAGGTTTACTCACTTTATTTTAAGTAAAGTCAACTAATCGCTTTAAAATCAACAGGTTTACTCACTTTATTAAGTAAAGTCAACTAATCGCTTTAAAATCAGCAGGTTTACTCACTTTATTAAGTAAAGTCAACTAATCGCTTTAAAATCAACAGGTTTACTTACTTTATTAAGTAAAGTCAACTAATCGCTTTAAAATCAACAGGTTTACTCACTTTATTAAGTAAAGTCAACTAATCGCTTTAAAATCAGCAGGTTTACTCACTTTATTAAGTAAAGTCAACTAATCGCTTTAAAAGCAACAGGTTTACTCACACTATTAAGTAAAGTCAACTAATCGCTTTAAAAGCAACAGGTTTACTCACTTTATTAAGTAAAGTCAACTAATCGCTTTAAAAACAACAGGTTTACTCACTTTATTAAGTAAAGTCAACTAATCGCTTTAAAATCAACAGGTTTACTCACTTTATTAAGTAAAGTCAACTAATCGCTTTAAAATCAACAGGTTTACTCACTTTATTAAGTAAAGTCAACTAATCGCTTTAAAATCAACAGGTTTACTCACTTTATTAAGTAAAGTCAACTAATCGCTTTAAAATCAACAGGTTTACTCACTTTATTAAGTCAACTAATCGCTTTAAAAGCAGCAGGTTTACTCACTTTATTTTAAGTAAAGTCAACTAATCGCTTTAAAAGCAGCAGGTTTACTCACTTTATTAAAAATAAAACAGAAACAGATGCAAATCAATATTATAATACAGTATAGCACTAAAATAACCCTGCTGTATGTGCTTTAAGAGCATTCCCAAGTAGTCTCAACTCTTTCAGCTTGTTAAACAATAACCTTAAAACATGCACAGACACAAACAAAAACACATTATGCAAAATACGACCTCAAACACACTCACTACTCAAGCGTGACTCCATCTGAACTCTTCACCAGCAGAATCCAAACACACTTCACTATCAATACACGTCCATGACTAAACTTCAGCATATATCTAAAACCAAATATGTAGGTTCATTTCTGAGGTTAAATGTCATGTTTGGTTAGCTTTTATAGACTTTCATCAGTCTTTGAGTGTTAGGAAGATTCAAGTTGTCACTTTGAAAGTCTCTGTCGATATTAAAAATCACTGCTGGCCGACTCTCTCTTGTGGATTGATTGTAGGAGTTAGCAAGCGCTGTGACAGCTAATTACCTGAAGCAGCTTTCAGGCATTTCAATGGTGGTGATGTTTCTTTTAGCTATACTACAAGCTTCTGATTACAGTGGCTTAAAGCGATAGCCCAAAATGAAAACTGTAATCATTATTGAGTCTACTGTTGCATGTCCAACACTTTTAAGGCTTCGGTATATATATATATTATGTTATATATATATAACACACTTATTGAACACGTTACATGCAAACTCCACACAGAAATGCCAAATGACCCACCCGAGACTCGAATCAGCGACCTTCTTGCTGCAAGGTGATAGTGCTAACCACTGTGCCGCCAAGCTAAAAAGCAGTAAATCCAATTAAAAAACTATTAAAATGACAAATGCACAATATGTTGCTCTCAAATGGTATAAATGTATTATAATTATCATTTCTTTTGTTTCGTATGCAGTTAGGAGCAACTAGACTGTAACATGATGATGTCAAAAATATTAACCAAACTCAAAGGCTTAGTGGTGTTAAAAACTCTCCTACTGTGTTCTCCAGGAAATAAACAAATAAGAGCATATGGGTGTGGAAGAGCACGAGGATGCAGATCTTTAGAGAGATTGTGAAGCAGAAACTGGCGGGAATAGAGCGATAGAAGAGATTGACCGTAATAAAGAGAAAACAGGAGGCTGAAAGTGTGAAGTGTGAGAGGCATAAAGACACAATTGATCCCTGGAGTTCAATGCAAACGCACTGACAAGCAGAGCTGTAATGGAGGATGTGTTCTTCAGTGTGAGAGCTCTCTAATCACTGTCCCAAAGCTCAGCAGCGTACAGGTCTGCTAGAGAAACTGTGCGAGTGTTTCATTTAGTTTTTTTGGACTATGTTTTAAATGAAATTAATTTTGTTTAGTTTTTTTAAATTATATTTTAATTAAATGAAATGAAATGTAATTTTGCTGTAACTGTTTTCAGTATATTTTAAGTAAATTAAATTTTGTTTTGTTATTTAATTTAATTTGGTTTTATTAATTTGATTTGTTTTTATTAAGCTTTAATGTTTTTAAATAAATTATGTTTACATTTTTATTTCATTAAATTTAATTAGTTTTTTATTTAACTTAATTTAGTTTAGTTTTTATTTAATTTAATTTAACTTAGTCTAGTTATTATTTAATTTAATTTTGTTTTAAATTCATTTAATTAATTTAGAAATTTTATTTAACATAATTTTATATTTAATTTAATTTAATTTTAGTTTTAAAATAATTTAATAACATTTTTACTTTATTTAGTTTAGTTATTTTATTAATTTAGTTTTAAAATTTTCATTTTTTAATTAAATTAAATTTAGTTTAATTTAATATATATTTTGTATTAATTTAAATATAAAAATTTAATTTCATTTTTTATTTAATTGTATTTAATTTAGTTTCGTTTTAAATTTAATTTTGTTTTAATTTAATACAATTTTGTTTTCTTTAATTTAAATGTAATTGTTTTATATTATATTTTCATTTAATTTATATTTGTTTTTATTTAACTTAGTTTTGTTTTCAATTTTATTATATTTAATTTAATTCTGTTATTTAATTTATTTTATTTCAATTTAATTTTTTAAATTATAATTCAAATTAACTTAGTTTAGTTTTTTATTTAAGTAAATTGTTTAATTTAATTTAGTTTTTTTATTCAATTTTGTTTTTATTTAATAACATTTTTATTTATTTAATTAAGTTTTTAATTTAATTAAATTTTGTTTTAATTTAATTTATTTGTTTTTATTATATTTTAATTTAGTTACTTTTTATTTAATTTTGTTTTAATTAAATAGTTTTTATTGTAATTTCATTTAATTTAGATTTGTTTTTATTTAATTTAATTTTGTTTTAATTTAATTTATTTGTTTTTACTATATCTTTATTTAATATTTTGAATTTTGATTTTGTTTTATTTGTTTTATTATATTTTAATTTATTTTAATTTAGTTTTTTATTTAATTTAATTTTGTTTTAGTTTAATAAAACAAACATTTAACATTAACAGTAATATTTTTAAATTTAATTTTAATTTTATTTTTTTTTTCTAATTTCTACTAGCTTTCAGTACAGTTTCCTCTTCACACCGTTGTGTGTCTGTGTGTGTGTGCTGCAGGACTGGCCTAAACAGATGCACTTTCTGACAGATGGCCGTCATTACAGCTGGGAATTGAGAATCGGTCGCATTTGTTACAAAACACTGGAAGCCAATGATTTCCAGGACTTTCCAGTTTGATTAACAGTCTCTGAACGTCTGTTTTCTGCAGCCGAAACGCACAAACACTTTGGCAAACAAATCATTTTGCTGGTGAATGATTGAATGCTCGAGTCGTCCAAAATAAAATACATTACAGGCTAATAGTTACTGAAAGTTTGTGAGAAAAGAACAGAGATTAAAAAAAGAAATGTATGTTAAAGATTTTAAAAATGTATTTAAAAATAATAATTACAAAAACAATGATATACTTATTTAAAGAAATTATATTAAACATAGAAAATTCTTATTATATATAAAATTATATTTACTTACATTATTATATATTAGTACAGTAAGAAATAAAAAGAAATCACTTTCTGACAGATGGCCGTCATTACAGCTGGGAATTGAGAATCGGTCGCATTTGTTACAAAACACTGGAAGCCAATGATTGAATGGTAATCTTTGAAACAAGACATATTTAGTTGGTAAGCAATGCTGTGGGAGATATTAATTTTTCATATGAATATATTTTGTCCTACTGCATAGATCTTTGTCTTTAAAGTTTTAAGAAGAAAAATAATAAATATTAATAAATAATTCACCAGCGCAGCAAGGAAAAATACACTGACATTCAGGATTTAATCTATAAAAACAAGTCTTAATATTTTATTTAGTGTGGTTGCTCAAATCAGTTGATCTTATATTACTGGGTATAAATTAAAAATAACAATAAATGAATAAATGAATGAATGAATAAATAAATAAATAAATAAATAAATAAATAAATAAATAAACTAACTAACTAACTAACTAACTAACTAACTAACTAACTAACTAACTAACTAACAAACTAATTAATTAATTAATTAATACAAATATTTATATTAATTATGTATACATTTTGGGTTTCAAGTAAATGAATAAATGCATGAATGAATTTAGGAATGAATAAAACTTTAATTATAAAAACATTCAAAATCAATACAATTTGGTTTTTAAGTGAATGAATGGTTAAATGATAATTAGGAATACAATCAAAATCAATACATTTTGGGTTTTGAGTAAATGATTAAATGAATGAATTCATTAAGTAATTAATTAATGAAAATGTTAAATAAATTTGGGATATTCTTTGAAAGATTGAATTAACAAAACTTTAGTTATGAATGCATTCAAAATCAATCAATTTAGGATTTGATTTGAATAAACGAATGAATGAATGAAGAATTAAAATAAATTTGGGGTTTTATTTAAATGGATGCATAAATAAAATATTAATTATTAATACATTTAAAATCAATAACTTATGGACTAAGTGAATGAAAGAATGAGTTAACAAAAAATGTTAATTATGAATGCATGCAAAATCAATTCATTTATGACTTCATTAGAATGAATGAATGAATGAAAATGTTGAATTAAATTTGGGGTTTTATTTATATGAATGCATGAATAGAATATTGATTATGAATACAGTCAAAATCATATATATCTTTTTAAATTTTTATTTAATGTTTAAAATGCAAATCCAATTAGATTTACTTTATTTGGTAAATAAAGCAAGTTTGTCATATATCTAATAAAAGACAGAAAATAATACTGTACAAATTGTACTTAAATCAGATGAACATTTTCACATTAGTCAATCATATTACCGAAATTAATAAAAAAAAACTGGATAAATATAGATTTACACACATTTACTCAAGTAAATAAACAGAATTATTTATGGGCTAAAAATCTGCGGAAATCTGCGTGCGTAGATTCCGGGTGGGCCTACATATTGGGTTTTTAGTAAATGGATGAATAAATGAATGAATGATGGAATGAATGATGGAATGAATGAATGAATGAATGAATGAATGAATGAATGAATGAATGAATGAATGAAAATATTTGTATGAATTAAGAATGAATTCAAAATCAACAAATATTGGGTTTTGAGTAAATGAATGAATAACTGATGGAACGAGTGATTGAATGAATGAATGAATGATGGAATGAATGATGGAATGAATGATGGAATGAATGAATGAATGAATGAATGAATGAATGAATGAATGAATGAATGAATGGGTGATTGAATGAATGAATGAATGAATGGATGAATAATGTAATAAATGATGGAATGAATGAATGAGTGATTGAATGAATGAATGAATGAATGAATGAATGAATGAAAATATTTGTATGAATTAAGAATGCATTCAAAATCAACACATATTAGGTTTTAAGTAAATGAATGATTAAATGATGGAATGATGAAACGAATGAATGGATGAAAATATTTGTATGAATTTAAAATGCATTCAAAAATCAACACAAATTGGGTTTTGAGTAAATGAATAAATAAATGAATGATGGAATGAATGAATGAATGAATAATGGAATAAATTGATGAATGAAAGAGTGAATGAATGAATGGATTAATAAATGAATGATGTAATGAATGAATGAATAAATGATGTAGTGAATGAATGAAGAAATGAATGAATGAATGAAAATATTTGTATGAATTTAGAATGCATTCAAAGGTTGCGACTGTAAGGGCATCCACTGTGTAAAATATATGCTGGATAAGTTGGCGGTTCATTCTGCTGTGGCGACCCCAGATTAAAAAAGAGACTAAGCTGAAAAGAAAATGAATGAATGAATGAAGAATGTATTCAAAATCAATGCATATTTTAAAACATATTTAATGTATTTTCTTTAAATTTTATAATTCATTTCTTAATCATTTAGCATATAGTCATTTATAGCAAACCTTCCTTGAAATAAGTAATCAACTGAAATAGAATGAAAGTGATTACATTGCTCACAGCCCCTGTCTTCTTGCTATGATGAATGATATTATTAGCCTGTAGCTTCCTCTTTCCAGACAACACATGACGGCTGATACAAAAGACAGTCTAAAGAGGTCCGACAATGTATTTTCCCCTCTAGTCACTCGGAAATAGAGTTGTTCTTTTGTCAGGCCTGAGTGGCACTGTAGTTTCTGCCTCAAACACACACGCACACGCACACGCACACGCACACGCACACACACACACACACACACACACACACACGATCTCACTATCTCCTATCCCAGCCTCTACAGCTTAACACCCTCAATGGCCCAGTCGTTAATCACAGTAAGCAATTATCAAAATACTAGAGTGCAAATGTCGCACACTATCAGAGCTTAAATGATAACGGCCGGGGTAAGAATTTATCTGCAGCGACAGTTTTTTACAGACCCTTTAATCACTGAAACATGTGGGCACTTTACCACTGACTCAATCAAAGCCAGAAACATTTCGGATGCAGGAAAAGACGGTCAGATAGCTGGACGCTTGTAATTCATCGAATATCCCAGGCCCGTAACCAGCCTGTTAAAAGGGGTAATTCTTTTTTTTTCCTCAAAAAGTGGATCTTATTGCAGTTATTCCAAGTTCAAATTTCGCAATTTACTGACATTTTAAACACTAATTTGTGCTGGATTAGCTTGTCAGATGGTGATCATTAACACACTTTTTAATACAAATGTGCATTTAAACTGTATGCTATTACAGTTTTCTATATAATGTAATGAGATAAAATTTCTAAATGCTAATTTATTATCACCCCCGCCTCCCCCCAAAAACTAATAAATCAATAAATATTAATAATAAATAAGAAAAGCCTTTGGGCGAGGCAGTGGCCCAGTAGGTAGTGCTTTCGGGAATGAATGTGCTGTGCAATCTTGCTCACAGCAAGAAGGTCACTGGGTCGCTGGTTCGAACCTCGGCTCAGTTGGTGTTTCTGTGTGGAGTTTGCATGTTCTCCCTGCCTTCGCTTGGGTTTCCTTCGTGTGGTCCGGTTTCCCCCACAGTCCAAAAACGGGTACAGGTGAATTGGGTTGGCTAAATTGTCCGTAGTGTATGAGTGTGTGTATGAATGTGTGTGTGCATGTTTCTCAGAGATGGGTTGTGGCTGGAAGGGCATCCACTGCGTAAAAACTTGCTGAAGTTGGCGGTTCATTCCGCTGTGGCGACCCCGGATTAATAAAGGGACTAAGCAGACAAGAAAATGAATGAATGAATGAATAAAAGCCTTCTTTTATTTGCTATTTTATTGGTTATTCCTCTTTAAGCCTTCTTTTGTTGGTTATTTTCGCAATTTATGATGGCATACTGTCAATAGGAAAAATTAGCTTATATAGCACCACCCCTATCCCCAACCCTCCCAACCCCCCCAACATGGCCTGTATACGGATCTGTATACAGTTGTAGTCAGAATTGTTAATATAATTTCTTTTACTAATATTTCCCAAATGATTTTTAACAGAGCCAGGAAATTTCCACAGTATTTAGTATTTACTAAAATATTTTTTTTCCTCTGGAAAAAGTTTATTTGTTCTATTTCAGCTAGAATAAAAGCAGTTTTAAGTTTTTATTTTTTTATTTTAAGGTCAATATTATTAACCCCCTTAAGCTATACATTTTTTGTCAACAGAAGTCTACAGAACAAACCATCGTTATACAATAACTTGCTTAATTACCCTAGTTAAGCCTTTAAATGTCACTTTAAGCAGTATAGAAGTATCTTGATAATAATCTTGATAAATATCTAGTATAATATTATTTACTGTCATCATGGCAAAATAAAATAAATCACTTATTAGACATGAGTTATTAAAACTATTATCTTCTCTCTGTTAAGCAGAAATTAGGGGGGGAAAATCTAATGATTCTGACTTCAACTCTGTATTAACACCAACCACTCTTTTTGTTCCTGTTCTTTATCCTCCCACTCTTCTTCATTAAACTCGTCCTGTTCTTCCTCTTGCTCCTCTTAAAATCCTCCTGCTTTTACACAAACTTCGCCTCCTCCTCAACCTCTTTCTCTCCAGCTACTCTTATGCTGCATCCCAGTTCGCATACTTACACTACGCCCTACAAGTATGTACCTTTTGTGAAGGAAAAGTATATATTTAAAATGTGTACCAGAAGAGTATGCAAGCTTTGGGATATACTACTTGTATTATGAAAACTGAGTCAAAGGCTCATAAGAGACTAATCAGAAGGAAAATGAATGAATGAATGAATGAATGAATGAATGAATGAATGAATGAATGAATGTGTGTGGTTCTGCTGTTTAAGTGTCAGGTTTCACAAAGTTTGTGAATCTGAAAAGATTTTGTGTGTTTCACTGACTTCAACTCACTTGCTGAGAAAGATTTTATCTTCAGACTGGTGCTCTGCCATGACAATAGTTGATCTGAAAGAGACAAATTAGACAAGATGAGCACTGAAATGATTAGTGTTGCATTATTAACATATTTCATATACTCGCTTTAAGAATCAGACCACAGTCTTACTACTTTAATAATTAAAAAAAGAGCAACTACAGTATTTTAGCCAAAACTTGGCTGCCATGGTAGATTTGTGAGAGGGATTGCTATGCATTAGCATTTATATTAACTAGTAACTCACAGACCTGTATGCTGCAAGTCAATTAAAACCTTTAATATATTTGCTCCATAATATATGCACCGTTTGAGATGGCTAATCAAGCTGGGATTCAATTGCTATATTATTGCTCACGATTCACTGTTCAAACCTATAATCTCACAGTATAACTCATCACGGACCATTTATGCCAGCAGCTGGTGTTTTATTTAAGCTCGATGTGCATTAAGCAAATACAGCTAGCTTCAAAACTGCAATAGACAGTTTGTTGAATGCAGTTCGCTTACCTATGTGCAAATATCAGCCTAGGCTCATGGGAAATACAACCTACATTTGTACGAAATGTAAAATTGGTTGCTCTCGGTACGTTTCAGATGAGAAATCCACTAGAGGGCGCTGTCTTTAATATTGGGAATCTAAAATAAGTTACGTTTAGTTGTAGATTTCAAATATGTTGTCCTCTCGTACATGTCTACAGGAAGGTGGAACTTGTCTGAAATCACTGACCTAAACCCTTTCCTAATTCCAGCAGTTTTTATTTCTTATTCTGTAACAAACCAGACAGAATAACAGAGGTGCTGGAAAACAAGGACAGTTTATTAGGTATAGTTCAACAAAGGCAGACTGCCACACGCAAAACCCAGGCGGTGCGCAGCACTGGATACCTCACAGTTCTTCAGATGAAAACAGATGGATCCCACAAGAAAGGTCAGTGAAGGAGTAGAGGAGGAGAGCTGGCGTCAGCTGAAACACCCCGGCTGGGGATCAGATGCAGACAGGCACTTGAAGGCTGGTTAAGCAGAGTGTAGGTGAGAGTACACACACACAATGATCGCACACAGGACAGGACTTACTGGGCTTGACAACCGTGGGGAGATCCACAAACTTCGAGGTTAAACACAGAAGCGATATAATAATCTGACACAGAAACGGAGAACATAGAGCAGGGGTGGCCAACCCTGTTCCTGGAGAGCCACCTTCCTGTAGATTTCAGTTGCAACCCATATTAAACACACCTGAACCAATTAATTAGGACCTGAACACCATGTGATAATTACAGACAGGTGTGTTTGATAAGGGTTGCAACTGAAATCTGCAGGACGGTGGCTCTCCAGGAACAGGGTTAACAACCCCTGACATAGAGGATTAAGTAGGGACATTAATAGGCAATAAGTGGCAACAGGTGCTAATGCAATGATAGTTAATGGGGAGAACCTGCTGCTGCGAGACCAAAGGGGCAATACAGAGTGATAGAATTAACGAGATCCGACCTGACTCCTGTTGTACAAAACCCGTATTCCAAAACCGAGATACGTACCCCAAAACCATGACTTCAGTCCACCGTATAGTATTATTTTTTGAGGACATGAAATGAAGAGTTTGGTTCCAAAACTCTATATATCCAATAAGATTATTTTTTAAATAAAACTTTTTTTTTTTTAATCAAGAAAGTGGCAAGTTGAAAAACACTATTTTCGGTTTTGAACTTTCATGTAGTATCTTTAGGTTGTAATTACATTTGAAAAGTGAATTCCAGATGTTGCTCTTTAAAGATTTATTATAAAATGCAATAAATCTATCACACTTTTTCTCTCCAAACTGCAATGAATGTACACTCACCAGCCACTTTATTAGGTACACCTTACTAGTATTACCGGGCTGGACCCCCTTTTGCCTTCAGAACTGCCTTAATCCTTCATGGCACAGGTTCAACAAGGTGCTGGAAATATTCCTCAGAGATTTTGCTCCATATTGACATGATAGCATCACACAGTTGATGCAGATTTGTCGGCTGCACATCCATGATGTGAATCTCCTGTTCCACCACATCCCAAAGATGCTCTATTGGATTGAGATCTGTTGACTGTGGAGGCCATTTGAGTACAGTGAACTCATTGTCATGTCCAAGGAACCAGTCTGAGATGACTCACGCTTTATGACAGTGCGCGTTGTTATAAACCCCAGTATTTTAAGGCTCGTCTAGGGAAGGGGTGAGCAAAATAAAAGGACATGCAACTTGAAAAGTAAAATTCTCTGTTTATTTAGAGACCACAACATAAGTGTCCTATCAAAATAAAGTGGCAACAAAAATATAGATAATTAAACAATATTAATCAACCAAAATAAATACTTAAACAGACATACAGAGAACATAAAACATAGATAAGCCATAGATGAACCATAGATCAACAATGAATTAAATAAACAGCAACAACCAGGGGCAGACTGGCCATCAAGCAATTTTGGCAGTTGCCAGAAGGGCCGGACCATTTTTTAAATGTGGGCCGGTCAGCTATTTTATTTTTTATTTTTTATTTTTCCTATGTATTGTTTTTTAAATATATGCAGCTTTTATCTATTGCGAGATGTGAATGTTATGATGATGATGGTGATAATAGTAAAAAATAATAGTAATGTTAAGCATTGGCCCAATCGGCAACAACCGGCTGGTTTCGAGATGGGCCGACCCAATCTGAGGTTACACAGACCTAATCAAATTCTGGCAAGAATGTCAAACAAACAGTAAGAGCAACACAATCTAATTGTCAGAGATGGACCATAAAAAGGGAAAGGCAGTCAAGTCAGACATTGCCAAATACATACAATTAACTGAAAGGGGGCAGTGCAGTGGCGCAGTAGGTAGTGCTGTCGCCTCATAGCAAGAAGGTCACTGGTTCGAGCTTCATCTGGGTCAGTTGGTGTTTCTGTGTGGAGTTTGCATGTTCGTGTGGGTTTCCTTTACAAGTCCAAACACATGCTATGGGTGAATTGGGTAGGCCAATTGGGAATTGGGTAACCCAGTATAATGGGTTGCAGCTTTGAGGGCATCAACTGTGTAAAACATATGCTGGATAAGTTGGCGATTCCCAGATTAATAAAGGGACTAAGCTGAAAAGAAAATGAATTACAGGATTGCATTTATAAATGGGTTGTTTTTGTTCCAGTCACATACATTAAATGTTTACCCTGTAGAAAAATCCAGCTTAAACCAGCCTAGGCTGATTGGCTGGTTTTAGCTGGTCGACCAGGCTGGTTTTAGAGGGGTTTTGGCCATTTCCAGGCTGGTTTAAGCTGGACATAGCTGGTTTTGGCTGGGCTCCCAGCCTGGCTAGGCTGGTCAAGCTGGTTTTAGCTGGTCATCTCCCAGCCTGACCAGCTAAGACCAGGCTGGAAATGGCTGGAAACCAGCCTGGAAATGGCCAAAACCCCTCTAAAACCAGCCAACCAGCCTAGGCTGGTTTAAGCTGGATTTTTCAGTAGGGTAAATATCTCTTAAATATGGTACTGCTTATTTAATTTTACCATCTGTACACCAATATAAGTAGTGAATGTGCGTGTCTTTGGGTGGGGCTGTGTCGGTGTGGTAAGGTGGGCTGGTGTGTGGCTACAGTGCCAGGGCTGATTTTTAGTCCCAGTCCGCCCCTGGCAACAACACCAGCATGGCTCCTCAGCAGCGGCTGCACAAGACGCGCACAGAAGTTTCAGACCTTCATCAGGACAAAATACGTAGAGATTCTCAACAAGTACGGGTCATACTCTCAAGAGAGCAAAGATCGAGAGGATCAGTCAGACGTGCTGGAAAACAGAGAGCCACCCTGACACACACTCAGCTTCCGCTTATAAAGCCGCCAGTCAAAATTAGAGCTGTAGTTGCGAGTGCTCAGGTTTGCGACGCAGTTTGCTGTTCATTGGAGCGACGGATTTGCGAAACGGCAAATCAACAAACTATGTCTGTAACAAGGGAACTTGCGACCTTGGTTGGCTAACGGTGGTTTTGGAAAAGGCACCCCAGAACCATAACATACCGGACCACTCAGTGGAAACGGGCCAAAACTCAAATTCAAATAATTTTTGTATTTTCCAATGTGAGCTTCATCTCCATTTTGGGTCATTTTGCCCTGTACAAAGAACCCTGCTTAATAATCTGGAAGCAAAACAAAGCCATCTCCTGTTGGCTATCAGACCACAGCGCTGAAGAGATTTTATGTTTGCATCTGTCTCAAATGTTTGATATATTCCCAGAGCTGCTTGACATGCCACGCAGAAGTGTTGTTTCTAATTACAGCGTCAAGAATTGTTTTTTGCAGTGAGAAACTTCCAGAAAAGTAAACCAATTTATCAGCCCTTTATCTCCTTTCATACGGGACCTGGAGAGATAAATGGAGGAGTCGCTATAGCTAGTTATCTGAGATAATCTCTTTTAATTTCAGACTGTCTGTGTTTGCTTTCACAAAGTGGTTTGTAAATGATTTCGCCGAGTCTTTGAAGGCCTGTCTGCAGACTCGGGTTCATTGAGAGATGAAAGGTTTCATTCTCCATCTTCTCTGGTTGCCGGGGACAAGCTGTAATTCTCTATTAAATTGCTAATGCGGTTGCCAGGGTTACTGTTGCCTGTGTCCTTGAGTGAACACTAATTACTGCTCCAAAATAAGACCCTACAGCAAGTGCGCTTAAAGACCGGACCTCAGCGAACACTGAAAGGGCTTGATGAATGTTGGGATAATCCACAAACCTGCTGACACAGGTGGAATGCGGAGCGTGTTTGGATGAGGCCTCTGATCATATGTTTGTTTCAATATGAAAGTATAGGGTCTGGGTCTGTTTTGTGGACCACCAGTGAGTCATTATACTGGTGGTGGTCATGGGTTGACATACACTCATCTGCCACTTAATTAGGTACACCTATCCAACTGCTTGTTAATGCAAATTTCTAATCAGCCAATCACATGGCAGCAACTCAATGCATTTAGGCATGTAGACATGGTCAAGCCGATCTGCTGCAGTTCAAACTGAACATCAGAATGGGGAAGAAAGGGGATTTAAGTGACTTTGAAGGTGGCATGGTTGTTGGTGCCAGATGGGATCTGGTCTGAGTATTTCAGAAACTGCTGATCTACTGTGATTTTCATGCACAATCATCTCTAGGGTATACAGAGAATGCTCTGATAAAGAGAAAATATCCAGTGAGCGGCAGTTCTGTGGGCGCAAATGCCTTGTTGATGCATGAGGTCAGAGGAGAATGGCCAGACTGGTTCCAGCTGATAGGAAGGCAATAGTAACTCAAATAACCACTCGATACAATAGAGCAGGGGTGGCCAACCCTGTTCCTGGAGAGCCACCTTCCTGCAGATTTCAGTTGCTACACTTATCAAACACACCTGAACCAATTAATTAGGACCTTAACACCATGTGATAATTACAGACAGGTGTGTTTGATAAGGGTTGCAACTGAAATCTGCAGGAAGGTGGCTCTCCAGGAACAGGTTTGCCACCCCTGCAATAGAGGTATGCAGAAGAGCATCTCTGAACTCCCAACGTGTCCAACCTTGAGGCAGATGGGCTACAGCAGCAGAAGATCACACCGGGTGCCACTCCTGTCAGCTAAGAACAGGAAACTGAGCCTACAATTCACACAGGCTCACCAAAATTGGACAATAAAATATTGGAAAAACGTTGCCTGGTCTGATGAATCTCGGTTTCTGCTTTCTCTCGGATGGTCGGATTAGAATTTGGCATCAACAACATGAAAGCATGGATCCAACCTATCTTGTATCAACGGTTCAGGCTGCTGGTGGTGGTGTAATGGTGTGGGGGTTGTTTTCTTGGCACACTTCGGGCCCCTTACCACCAATTGAGAATCGTGTCAACACTACAGCCTACCTGAGTATTGTTGCTGACCATATCCATTCCTTAATGACCACAGTGTACTCATCCTCTGATGGCTACTTCCAGCAGGATAACGCGCCATGTCATAAAGCACTAATCATCTCATACTGGTTTCTTGAACATGACAATGAGTTTACTGTACTCAAATGGCCTCCACAGTCACCAGATCTTAATCCAATACAGCACATTAGGGATATGGTGGAATGGGAGATTCGCATCATGGATGTGCAGCCAACGAATCTGCATTAACTGTGTGATGCTATCATGTTAATATGGATCAAAACCTATGAGGAATATTTCCAGTAGCTTGTTGAATCTGTCCATGAAGGATTAAGGCAGTTCTGAAGGCAAAAGGGGGTCCAACACGGTACTAATAAGGTTTGGTAGGTTACCTACCACTGCCATAAAAAATAACAACAATTGGTTGGTGCCAATAGCCAAGTGGTTAAGTGCGCCGACATATAGCACCATGGTGCTCACGGCGACCCGGGTTTGAGTCCCGGCTCGAGGTCCTATGACGACCCTTCTCCTCTCTCTGGTCCTAATACTTTCCTGTCTGCCCCTCACTATCCTATCCCAATAAAAGGTGAAAAACCCCTAAAAAACATAATTATTATAAAAATAACAACAATTCCAAATGTTTATAATAAAACCTGGGACAAATCTGTATTTTTTTCTGAATTTAACATTTATAGATTTGTCGATATTCGCCCCAACATTGGTTCAAAACCATAATTTGTTTTAAGACAGTAAAAAGACAAATAATGCTATTATGATATACATCACCACATGAAAACAAAACATTTTCCAATGAATTTTACCAATTAATTGTTCATTAAATAATTAATTTTCTTGTGGGCTTAGTCCCTTTAATAATCCGGGGTCGCCACAGCGGAATGAACCGCCAACTTATCTAGCAAGTTTTTACGCAACAAATGCCCTTTTTCCACCCACAACCCATCTCTGGGAAACATCCACACACACACTCATACACTACGGACAATTTAGCCTACCCAATTTACCTGTACCACATGTCTTTGGACTGTGGGGGAAACCGGAGCACCCGGAGGAAACCCATGCGAACGCAGAAACGTAAACTGAGCCGAGGCTTGAACAAGCGAACCAGCGACCTTCTTGCTGTGAGGCGACAGCACTACCTACTGCGCCACTGCTTCGCCCCTCATCAAATACAAATGACAAACTTAACTCACCGTTCTCATCACGTTTTACTAAATCTGACTGGATCTTCAGGATTGTTTGTCCATTTTGTGTATTTTGTCCAACTAGAAAAAATTTAAAACAATTAGCACATTATTTAAATGAATAACAATCACAAACTATGCTCTACCACATTACACATTGCTTTAGAAAGTAATAGAAAGCATCATAATAAAAAAAACATGATATATTCCACCAAGCAGTTTAGTATTCAGTGGCCGAATGTACATTCTGATCCATTCCCAGTGTTCATTGAGACTGTGTTGCGTTAAAATGGGGCTCATTTAAGTTTGTTTGGAAAAGCACTATGTCATCATATTGATATCCAGCCGCATGCCTGCTGGTGAAGACTCGGTGAAGCATCTCGTATCGAATTTGGCACTCAAACGCACTGTGATAAATGAGATATTTTCTGAATATCGACTGAACTGCATTACAGAACATTATAGCGTTAGACCTCATTATGTAGTTCAAGTACACTGAAAGAACATTTCCTTTTTCTTCTATACACTTATGATAAGCAGGAATTGAAATCCTCTTCAAAAACAGTGTATTTATAAATTTTAATAAGACTAATATGTGGGGGGAAATGCTGGCGTTGCTTTATAAGAGAGAAAATAAAGATGGTAAGGCTAGCTTTTATTTTCAAGCGAGATGTTTAATGTCTTTCTGTGTTTCCTCATTAACTTCACGTAATATCACTTTAAAAATGACATTTTACGTTGAGTTTTTATTGTCTACAAAAGAACATTGTTACCTGGTAGAACTGGAGGACTAATAGAGCGCAACTGCAACCTTTTCAGCAGTCCTGCTTTCATATTTTTCTTCACAGAGATGAAAAAAATTACTCAATAAAGCTTTCTGAAGCATGAAGTGAACCTGCCAGATCTGAGATCAATCACAACATTACAAACTTTGACAAGAAAAAGGTTGGTTGTGCTGACATCATAAGCATTCAAAATGTCAGAGAACAAAAGAAATGCAGAATTACATATTAAGTCATAAATACATCTTATATTTGAAGTCAAATATTATGTGAAATACAAATATATATATATATATATATATATATCTGCAAGGAACATTTTAGTTAACCAGTTAAACTCTGCTATTATTTTGGGATTTCCGCCTTGATTTCGCCTACCCAAATTTAAAAGCTTTCTAAATCCACATGCAGAGGTGTAAATCCAAAAATTTGGTATCATTTTGAAGAAAACCCTTTGACTTTTCATAAAACACTATTGAAAGTGTTTAAAATATCTGTATATGTTGTCTGTGTTATAATAAACACCTAAAAAAAGAGGCGCTTTTGGTATTTTCTTTTTTATAAACTCAAATTTGAAAGTGTACCTTTTAGGCTCAGTGTGGTCTAGCGTGCTGTAATTAATTTTTTAATTTTTTAATCTGGTTCCTGCACATGTCTAATCATAGGAGAAAAGAAAAATGTCTCTACCATATTCTATGCAAAAGTTATTGTATTTCAACTGATGAGAGGTGCTGTACAAGCCACAGGGATTGATCATTGTTTTCATATTTCACTATTCTTTTGTTTAATCAAACATAATTCACTGTGTTTGGAGCACGTCAGACATATAGAAGGATTACTTATGCATATCACCTCAAAAACAGAGGAGACATGGCCCTGAAGCACACAGCATAAGGTAAGAGATGACAGCTGTCTGTGCTATCTGGGGCTGCTTATTAATCATAAATGTATTGTTTTCATTACTGCGCCATGGAAACACCGAGATTCATTCAACAACTGTTTGATGAGTAAATATAATTCAGTAAAAAGAATGCTAGAACTGTATGAGCACCGCCAAGAGCTTTCATTTGAGCTATAACTTGTACATGTGTCATATGAAAAATATGAAAATGAACCAATGTAAAATACTCAGCTCGGGTATCCAAAATACTGTGTATTTAAGTGTAAAAACTTTTGTACAGTAGAATAAAAACCAAAATAATGCATATGTGCATAAAAGATAGATTCTACACTTTTAAACAAAACCTCTTACGGGGGTCTGGTGCAATGCTGGCCCTTTAAATCCTAAAGCAAAAGTCGATGTCGTCATGGACCCGGTCCCGGAGTTCTTTTTTATTATGCTATAAAACAAGACTTCATTTATTAATTTTCCTTTGGCTTAGTCCCTTTACTTATAAGAGGTCTACACAACAAAATGAACCACCTACTTATCCAGCATATGTTTTACACAGCGGAGGCTCTTCCAGCTGCAACCCAGTACTGTGAAACACCCATACACTACGGCTAGTTTAGCTTATTCAATTTATCTATAGCGCATGTCTTTGGACTGTAGGGGAAACCGGAGCACCCGGAGGAAACCCATGTGAACACTGGGAGAACATGCAAACTCCACACAGAAATGCCAACTGGCCCAGCAGGTACTTGAACCAGCAACCTTCTTGAAACCCTCCTAAGATAAAAGAACTCCCTAATAATTCTAATATGAATTGCTAAACTAAGCGTTTTACAAATGCAGAAGATCCATTATGTAACAGCTTCCTGTCTTTTTTTGAAACAAAAATTGAGGACATTCATCATCAATTACATACAAATATTTCAGCCCCTGACTTCAGCCAAAATGTTTCTGAAATCATCACACATTTCTCTTTTGATACTTTTACCTTACCATCTACTGCTGAAATAGTTGGTCATATACAGAAATCTAAAACTACCAACTGTCTGCTTGATCCACTTCCTACATGCTTAGTTAAGACCTGTCTTCCATTATTGTCCAAACTGATTACTAACATTATTCACAAATCACTGGATTCTGGATCTGTCCCATCTTTACTTAAAACTGCTGTAATCACCCCAGTACTAAAAAAACCTGGAGCTGATTCATCCAATTTGGCCAACTATAGACCAATTTCCAATTTGCCATTTATCTCAAAAATACTGGAAAAATGTGTTGCATCTCAACTCCATAAATACCTTGCTAATAACAATTTGTTTGAGCTCTTCCAGTCTGGTTTTCGTCCCAACCACAGCACTGAGACTGCTCTTGTCAGGATCACTAATGATCTACTATTGGCAGCAGACTCTGGTTTACTGTCAATTCTTATTCTCCTGGACTTGAGTGCAGCCTTTGACACGGTTTCGCACGAGGTTCTTTTGAATAGGCTTGCCTCACTAGGGATCTCTGGCACCCCTCTTTTATGGTTGAAGTCATATCTTGAAGATCGTACTCAGTTTGTTCAAATTAAAGATTTTAAGTCAAGATCGCAGATTGTCACTACTGGTGTCCCACAGGGTTCTGTACTGGGTCCACTCCTGTTTATCATATATCTACTGCCTCTTGGTCACATTTTCAGAAAATACAACATACAATTTCACTGTTATGCTGACGACACTCAACTCTACCTGTCCACCAAGCCCTCCTGTTCTTTTCCTCCTCCTGCTTTGAGCAGATGTTTAGCTGAAATAAAAATCTGGCTTTCAGCTAACTTTTTAAAATTAAACAGCGACAAAACTGAAGCCCTTCTCATCGGCACTAAAAGTGTTTTGGATAAAGCTGATAAATTCACTATAAACATTGATAACAGTACAATTTTTCCCTCCATGCAGGTAAAGAGTTTGGGTGTCATCTTGGATAGCACACTCTCATTTGAAGGTCACATTAATAATATTACACGTACTGCATATTTCCACCTGCGTAATATCACTCGTCTCCGCCCTTCTCTCACAACTAATAACACAGCAATTCTCATCCACGCATTAGTTACTTCACGTCTTGACTACTGTAATGCACTTCTTTCTGGACTTCCTTCCAAACTTCTCCATAAACTCCAACTGGTTCAGAACCATGCAGCTCGTGTCATCTCTAGGACCCCATCTCACGAGCACGTCACACCACTCCTCTATCAGCTTCATTGGCTTCCAGTAAAATATCGAATTGATTTTAAAATATTACTTCTAACTTTCAAGGCACTCCATAATCTCGCTCCTCAATATCTCACTGAACTTCTCCATATCTACACCCCTTCTCGTACCCTTAGGTCAGCTAACAACTTCACTCTGGCACCACCTCGCACTCGACTGAGCACAATGGGAGACAGATCTTTTAGCTCTATGGCTCCTAGGCTATGGAACTCACTTCCATTAGACCTTAGGAGCAGTGATAGTCTTCACAATTTTAAATCACGTCTAAAAACCCATCTTTTTAAGCAGGCTTTTACTTAACAATTTTTTATCATGTTTTTATTATGTTCTTTTTCGCTATTGCGTTTTAACTTGTTTGGTCATTGATTGTTTTTAGTAATTTTTAAGTTGTTTAGCATGTCTGATGATGCTTACTGTAAGGCGACCTTGGGTGTCCAGAAAGGCGCCATTTATAAATAAAATGAATTATTATTATTATTATTTATTTTAGAAACTCTGGTGATTCTTGTTTCCTTCTAATGTGGACACAATAAAATCGAGCGGAGCTGCAGTAAATGAATAAAAGTGCAGATATTGACACGCAACCTCCTCCTAATCCAGCAGCAATCGACTATACGCCTGTTCTCATATCTAGACATAAAAACAAGGAAATAAAATCCCAATAAAACGTACTTGGCACCTGGGCTCATCGATGCATCTGAATTAAAGCAGTTTAGCAAGCGATCAGTTATTGTCAGTGATCTGTACTGAACTGACTGCGGCTCAAAAGAGACCATTGTGTGCAGCCTCATCATGCAAAACGTCTTCATCACTACACACTTCTTTTAAATTACTAATAAGCCCGAACACAGTCATAATGCGCATTTAATGAGCTCATCAATGATTCATAAAGGCCATGAATGCAGCACACGGCATGATTACAAACTATAAAACGCATTACTGTACAACAGCAGATGACTGATAAACATTTAGTTCTTCATTTTGCACATTACGTTCATTTATTTATTTGTTACGACGCCCAACGCAAAGAAACATACAAACAAAAAAACATCCTCAGGGGAAAGTTACATGAAAAGTGATGAGTAACAAAGAGTAAAACAGAGTTTGCATGTGTCCAAATGATACTTTACCTCTGAAGTTTTAGTTAGGAATGAATCCTTTTCAAATCTCTTTTAGAAACTTTCTATTCAGTCTGGCTTGTTAATATCATACGTATTTTATGGCCTTGACTATTATTTTGTTTCTTAACATGTACTGTATCCATTATTCCTCTTAATATTTTTATTATTTCTATATATGCAGTTTGTTTTATGTAAAGCACTTTGGTCTGTCTTGTGTCTGTTTTTAAATGTGCTTTATAAATAAATTAACTTGAAATCAGTCATGAACACTCACCTTTCTTATGGTGGAGTCATGAACACTCATTTATCTTATGGTGGAGTCATGAACACTCATTTATTGTATGATGGAGTCATGAACACTCATTTATCTTATGATGGAGTCATGAACACTCATTTATCTTATGGTGGAGTCATGAACACTCATTTATCTTATGGTGGAGTCATGAACACTCGCCTTTCTTATGGTGGACTCATGAACACTCATTTATTGTATGATGGAGTCATGAACACTCATTTATCTTATGATGGAGTCATGAACACTCATTTATCTTATGGTGGAGTCATGAACACTCATTTATTGTATGATGGAGTCATGAACACTCATTTATCTTATGGTGGAGTCATGAACACTCATTTATTGTATGATGGAGTCATGAACACTCATTTATCTTATGGTGGAGTCATGAACACTCATTTATCTTATGGTGGAGTCATGAACACTCGCCTTTCTTATGGTGGACTCATGAACACTCATTTATCGTATGATGGAGTCATGAACACTCGCCTTTCTTGTGGTGATCTTTCAATAAACGTGAAATTTTATTGTATTGATTCTATGTCATATGTTTATTTCAAAGTGTGGCTCAGTGGTTAGCACTGTCACCTCACAGCAAGAAGGTCGCTGGTTCGAGTCCTGGCTGGGCCAGTTGCCATTTTTATCTGGATTGGGCATGTTCTCCCCATGTTGCCATGGGTTTCCTCAGGTTGCTCCGGTTTCCCCCACAGTCCATGAGCTATAGGTGAATTGAATAAACTAAATTGGCCAAAGTGTATGTGTGTGAATGAGTGTGTATGGGTGTTTCCCTGTACCAGGTTGCAGCTTTCATTTGCTATATGCCCTTAATGTCATTGTATTGTTTACAAATTTTTATTCCTTATGTATGTTTTTAATTTATATTTTTAAGACCACATTTTGTGTACAATTGTATATATTTTTCATTTTCTTTTTCTTAAAACTCTACTTTAATATTAACATTATATGTTAGGCACCTAGGGTCTGAAAGTAACGTAATTTCGATTCTCTATATGTCCTGTACATGTGGCTGAATTGACAATAAAGCTGACTTTGACTTTGAAAGGGCATCCGCTGTGTAAAACATATGCTGGAATAGTTGGTGGTTCATTCCGCTGTGGTGACCACTGATGAATAAAGGGACTAGGCCGAAGGAAAGTTAATGAATGAATGTTTATTGCATTGTTTATTTATTTACTAGGGTTGTCGTGTGTCACCATGACAGTGTTTTGTGTTTGTATGAATGACTCAGGGCACATTATATGTCATTCTATTATTTAATAGTTCTCTTTTTTGTTTTGTTTCTTTTATCACCTGTATTATGACGGTGGTTGTCCTCTTGTCAGTATATATTAAAGGTACAATATCAATTTTAGTAGCAGCACACCAAGTTGTGTTTAATGGTCTAAAATTAAACCTTTTTCACAGTTTCACACTGTACCACTTAACTTAATTTCTAGAATTAATTATTTGGACACTATAAAATGAATGAGGAACACATTAAATAATGTTGTTGTATTGTCTGCAATGAAACACACATTAAATAAATTTAGAAATCACTTCTTTCTGTTATGTGCATCTTCCAAACTGTCCCAACTTTTTCTGATTTGGGGTTGCACCGCTGAAACACCTTTGAAGCAGCACAGACAGAATTGAAGGATTTGGATTTCTGCTTTCCAGTCCAGCTCATCATGGACCAACGTTTATCCTTTTCATCATCCTGTTTCTCAGTATTTAACTGTGAATTGATTTTAATTAATGAATAAGTTAACACATTGCTTAATATAAGAATGTTCAGTGCATTTGCCTGTCTCTTTATACCTATTTTCAGGAGCCAGCAAACTAGGTCAGAGGTCATGGAGACCTTGAGTGGAACTGAGGGCTGAGGACTGGAAGCAACTGTTTCTATTGTTATTTCTATGAGTTAATACTGTCTAAAATGGCTAAAGGGATTTTTCTATTTTTACGGTTAAATCTTTTAAAGTGATTCTACTTTTTATTCAAGATAGACTTTGTGTAGTAAGAATGTAACTGCCTGAATGTAGATTATACCGGTTTTTAACCAGTTTCGATAAAGACGGCAGACAGTACACTCAGCCTTGGATAAGAAACAGATTATACTTTAAGTGTGTGTGTGTTCTATTTGATTGTTGATCCGTTTCACAGGTCTGGAGCCAGCTCTAATCAGTCTAAGGGATGTCTGACGTTTATGCTTAAGATATTGTTCAGAATATACGCACAAACCCCACGTGGAAATGTTCCTAGTCTACCTGTGTTTTAACCAATCAGGTTAGAACACCTGTATGTGTGACGCAGTTAATGACGTTATGTGAGAGTATAATTGTTATTGTTTGGTGATTGTAAGCAGAGCGGCCTAGGAACTCATTGCGAGTGTTGAAGCTGGCTTCTGCTGATGAAACTGCAAACTATCTTCAGTAAACTTGATTTATTTATTTAAATCTCTGACTCCGGCTCTTCTTCATCTACCAGACTGGTCATTCTTTGGGTTAAACTGTAAATTATCCCTACAGACTGTAAAAACATGTCCTGATGTCTCTTATGATTCAACAACAGACCTCTCCAGATAACTTTAAGCTGTACTGATTTATACGCCCTATTCACACGGGGCTTCAGCGTCAACGCTTGACAGAGGGCGTGTCTGAAGTTGGAGCTGAAACGATCGTCATAGAAGCGTCAGCCAATGAAATTCAGTCTGCAATAGGCCACTGTCTGAGCTGGTGTATTTGCATACAGCGATCTGATTGGCTGACGTTTCCGTCGGCGCTTGAAAAGTTGAGCTAGTCCCAACTTCTGCAGCGAGGAACGCTTCTGAAGCGGCGCCGACGGATCCACAATGCAGTTCGGCAACGCCTGATGTCACCCATTCAAAGTGAATGGGAAGCGTTGACGCTGAAGCCCCGTGTGAATAGGGCGATACAGATTCATATACAGCTAATTCACTCCTCTCTCCATCTCAACATCACAGATAAGTGATCAGGATGGTGGCGGAGGCCTGGACTGATGCGGACAGACCGAAGCGATGGAGGAAACAACGCCCGACCCCGCCTTCGTGGACGTGGACCAGGGTCTGACCCTGGCATGCATCGCCTTCCTCTGTCTGCTGCTGGTGGCCATGATCATCCGCTGCGCCAAAGTCATCATGGACCCGTACAGCGCCATCCCGACATCCACCTGGGAGGAGCAGCACCTGGACGATTAGCAGATACAACTCATCCAATCGCATCACTTCCTTCCAATAACCATGCCCATGCTGTCAGTTTCTGGTAGAAACATGCTTCGATCAATATTATGGGATACAGTCATCTTCTCTACACACAAAAACCACATTGCAACAATCCTCCAGTTTTGAAGACATCGTTATGGAATCTGACTTTCTAATTCTCTGTAACCAACACTTGGGGTTCACTAACATGATATTCCCTCCAAAACTGAAGCACACAAAGTCAAAATTGGACCCTTTCAACCAATGGACGTTCTTACAAGCAGTGCATCTTGAATTTATAATGTAGAGCAAATGTATATTTTTATATTTCATAATGCTATACGCATCCACACTACACACTCCTAGCTACGCAAGCTCAATTTTGTATGCAAACAATGCTGCCACAAGAGGGCACTATAAGCTGATGAAAACATTATCTTTTACTGTCGAATTTCTCTAAAGGCCGGGACACATCAAGCCGATGATAAACAACTAGCGCTGATGAAAACCAACTGCGTTGTCGCCTTGCATTGACTTATGTCTGCTCTCGTCTGGACCAAAAAGCTGCGCGTGACCACATCAAACAGACAGCAGCCGACTTATTTGAGAATGCCTGTTCTGCACCTGTGTGAAAGTAGTTTTCTTTTTCGCTTGCAAATATTTAATATAGCAAAATTACAGCCAGCCTCTATGTGATCCTTCTTGATTTGAATTGTTTATTAGCTACGTCACTTCAGTTTGTGTTCACACGCTCTGATTTGTTGCTGAATAACCAATTAGAGAACTCTCGTAAGCCAATGACCAACATGGATTTTACATGTTGAATCAAGTCAATGAGCTCAGACGTTAACCCAATATGAAGAGTCATAACCACCGCTTACCAGCAGCCCAATGGCTGACCATCCGCTTGGTGTGTCCTGGCCTTTAAGCCCTAAGTATACTTTTTGTACATGTATATTGGCGCAAAGATGAATGCACAGCCTTTCGAAGTATATTTCATTTGATAGCGTGCACGAACACAGGTGCTCAACACATGCACGCTAGAAAGATTCATCCTTGTCCAGCGTCTGCGATTTTTCTCACTAAAGGACTTTGCACACAGTCCGATTTTAATATGTGTTTTTCTCAAGCTAGACATTTGTCACGCACAAAAACCTCAGGGTTTGATGCGTTTTAATGAATCTGTAATTTGAAAAAGAAAAAACTAAACAATACAAAAAAGAAATCTTCACACAGTGATGATCTATTTTTACACCAGTGGCATAAGAAACAGAGGTGCCAGGCACTCAACCCGGCATACAGCAGTGGTTCTCAACCATCTGCCACAATCCCAGATGAAGTGGATTAATTTGTCAGACAACATTCTAGATAAGGGGTCGGGAACCGTTTTAAGTAAAAAGCCATTTTTTTTTTTTTTTTGGCAAGCGCATTTTTTTTTTTAAAGAGCCACTGGGGTATATATATGCATATACAGTTGAAGTCAGAATTATTAGCCCACCTTTGAATTTTTCTTTTTTAAATATTTGCCAAATGATGTTTAACAGAGCAAGGAAATGTTTACAGTATGTCAGATAATTTTTTTATTCTGGATAAAGTCTTATTTGTTTTATTTCGGCTAGAATAAAAGCAGTTTTCAAATTTTTAAGCAACATTTTAAGGTCAATATTAATAGCCCCTTTGAAGCTAATTTTTTTCAATAGTCTGCAGAACAAACCATCGTTAGGCAAGTTATTGTATAATGATGGTTTGTTCTGCAGACTAATTACCCTAACCTGCCTAGTTACCCTAATTAACTTAGTTAAGCCTTTAAATGTCCCTTTAAGCTGCATAGAAGTGTCTTGAAAATATCTAGTTAAAGACAGTAAATAATATTTGACTAGATATTTTTCAAGACATACAGCTTAAAGTGACATTTAAAGGCTTAACTAGGTTAATTAGGGTAACTAGGCATGTTAGGGTAATTAGGCAAGTTATTGTATAACATTGGTTTGTTCTGTAGTCTTATAAAAAATATATAGCTTAAAGGGGCTATATATATTTTCTAGCCAAAATAAAACAAATAAGACTTTCTCCAGAAAAAAAAAAAAAAACATTATCAGAAATACTTAAAAAATGTCCTTGCTCTGTTAACCATCATTTGGGAAATATTTAAAAAAAGGAAAAAAAATCAAAGGGGGCTAATAATTCTGACCAATTCTGGTCGTATCAATGATTTTGTTTATTTTAATAAAAGGAATTGTAATTTTATTTTTTCTTCTGAGCCATAGGTTCCCTAACACTGTTCTAGATTTGGGCTTTTACTTGCTTTAGATGCGAAAAACATTAAAAAGGGCCCCATCTGAAATTCTAAAATGTGATTGACACAGCGTAAGGTCGTATTTATTTTTTACAATTCAAAAACAACATTTCGAACTCTCAGTGTGCAACGAACTTAAGTGTTATGAGCAACAAAAATGTAGGCATCTTTTAATCCCGTCATTGATTCTTTTTCCAAGAAATCTTGAATATATAAATGAACGAAGAGCATTTCATTCTAAAACTATTTTAAAACAAAAACACACTAGTGTAAACAAGCATCTGAGTTAGAAAGTTAGTTTACAGTCAATGTTTATTTATTATTAATGGCACAGAAATTTGCTGTTAACTCTAGCCCAAACCCAGCCGATGGGTAGTGACATTTGTTAAACTGAAGGTACACTAAATACAATGGGACTGCACACTTGCAATGCACTAGTAAAGCATTAACATGGCTTTTAGACCCCGTTTACACTAATGCATTTTCGTTTTAAAACGCATCGGTTTTGCTAGGGTTTTGCCATCCATCCACACAAAGCTGGAGTTTTCGATTGCCGAAAACGGAGCGCTTCGAAAACGCTGGAGAGCGTTCAATCTAAAACGCTGCTGCTCCGTCTCTGTGTGGATGGGGGAAAACAGAGACATCTGAAAACGGAGCCGGGGCTGCAGACAATCGCCTCTCTGATTGGGGCTTTTCCTCAACATTAAGTAGCCTAACGTTACACAGTTCAGTCTCGCATCCTCTCCCTGTAAGTTCAGACTTCGCAAGTTTGATATGGAAAACAGACCCTCGAGGGCATGTCCGGTAAATCTTCAAAGGGAACAGTGTACTTTATAACCTTATTCACATCATCCTGGCTACGTTGTTTCACTTTCTCAACAATAAAATGAAAACATGATTTAAGGAACTGCCTATTTTTATTTTGATTTAAACAACTTAACAGACAGCAGAAATGCTGAGGCGTCGTGCTGCATCTTCACTGTGTGCAAATCTATAATAAAACTGAGCCTATATAACATCACTGCCTCCGTCCATTTTCATTGAAAATATGAAACGTATCCTCTGTTTGCAGTTTTAATAATAAATAATAGCCATTATGAAAGTATAACGCACATTAAGTTTATACATTAGAGGAAATAAAGGCTAGCGATCAGTCAATATACAGAATGTACGTGGTTACATTAATTACTAACTTATCTTTGCGCTCAGCCAAAACACGTTGTGAACAAGTAATCGATTCAAAAGACCAAAGTCGGGGAATATGTCGTTTAGATATCGAAAACAAGATTAATAAATATCACGTTTAGCAAATATAGTGAGATTAGATCCAGCGGGAGATGCTTGATGAGCAGTCCGAACAGCACAGCTCTCATCTGGGTAGAAATGCTGCAGCGCTTGCCCGAGAGTGTGTGTGTGGTCACGTGATGTACGTTTTCAGCGTTTTGGTGTGGACGGAGAGCAGTTCAGAAACGCTGGGTAAAACCCTAGTGTAAACGGGGCCCTAGTCTCAAGACAAAACCTTGGATGCCATAAAGATTAAGCTACTGTTGCATTCCTCTTAATGTTGCCTCTCATTTACGATCTGACTCTTTAATGTGGTTTGATTTTGATCAAGTGTTTGCATTTGCAGAGAGCTACAGTCTGCACTGCATGATATCAAGTGCCTCGGCTGAAGTCATAGAAGCAAAGTCATGAATGAATGAATGTATCCTCCGTTCATGTGAAGGACAAAAACAACACAACTCATGTGCCGTGTGTGATGAGAAAATGCAAGCGTGCTACAGTACATGTCTGTCCTCAACTGCAATAAAGATTATAATAATTACAAATATAGTTTTTGGTGAATCATTCTCATCCTTTGGAAATCTTCAAAAGATTTCTGCAAAACCTAGGGGGTCTCACTACATTAAACTGGCTATTTATTCTCAAAAATAACTATTTTTATATGTTAATCTGACCTGCGATATACCAGGGATATTTATTGATTTTAAATATTCTGTTCACTTATTATTTTTTAACACTATACAATAATACTCAACTGTGGTTATTAAACTAAGCTGCCAATGAAAACATGTAAATCATTTGTTAACCGTAGCTCATGTGAATATATTAGTGTTTAACAGAATGCATTGACGCATCATGTTTAAATTGTTCTAGGTAAGTGAAAAATCCTCAGAAATGGTTTTACAAGTCCATTTATGCTTCTAGAAATTGCCCGTAGAATAAAAGCTCTGTTTTACCTTATTTGGAAGGGTCATGTATATTAATGAGCTCTGCTTTCATGCTGCTCTCAACTTATCTCTTTAATGCTTGCACAGTGTAAGGTACTCTGAAATACACACATGCAAAATAATTACACTTTAACTGTCAGACATGTTTCAAATATTTGAAATTGGCCCTAGAATGAAAGCACAGTTTTACCTTATTTGGAAGGGTCATGAATATTAATGAGCTCTCCTTCGGCTCATGTCTCTGATGCTCGCACAGTCTAATGTACTCTGAAATACACACATACAAAATGATTACACTTTAGCTGTCAGAAATGTTTTAAATATTTGAAATTGGCCTTAGAATGAAAGCTCAGTTTTACCTTATTTGCAAGGGTCATGAATATTAATAAACTCTGCTCTCGTACTGCTCTTGGCTCATGTCTCAGAGGCTCGCACAGCTTAATGTACTCTCAAATGCACAAATACAAAATAATTACACTTCAGATGTCAAAAATGTTTTGAATATTTGAAACTGGCCATAGAATGAATGATCAGATTTACTTCATTAGGAAGGATGATGAATATTAATGAGCTCTGCTCTTATGTTGTTCTCAACTCCTGTCTTTAATGCTCACACAGTTTAATCTACCCTGAAATAAACATATGCAAAAAATTTATACTCCAGCTGTTAGAAACATTTGAAATATTTAAAATTGACAATAGAATGAGAGCTCAGTTTTACCTTATTTGGAAGGGTCATGAATATTAATGAGCTCAGCTCCCATGCTGCTCTCATCCTATGTCTCTGATGCTCCCACAGTGTAATGTACCCTGCCATACACACATGCAAAATAATTAGACTTCAGCTGTCAGAAATATTTAAAATATTTGAAATTGGTCCTAGAATAAAAGCTCAGTTTTACCTTATTTGCAAAGGTCATGAATATTAATGAGCTCTGCTCTCATGCTGCTCTTGCTCATGTCTTAGATGCTCGCATAGTGTAATGTACTCTAAAAATACACACAAGCAAATCCTTAGACTTCAGCTGTCACAAATATTTGAAATACTGAAATTGGCCTTAGAATGAAAGCTCAATTTTCCTTATTTGGAAGGGTCATGAATATTAATGAGCTCTGCTCTCATGCTGCTCTCAGCTCATGGATCTGATGCTCGCACAGTGTAATGTATTCTGAAATACACACATGCAAAATAATTAGACCTCAGCTGTCAGAAATATTTAAAATTGGTCCTAAAATGAAAGCTCAGTTTTACCTTATTTGCAAGGGCCATGAATATTAATGAGCTCTGCTTTCATGATGCTCTTGGCTCATGTCTCTGATGCTTGCACAGTGTAAGGTACTCTGAAAAACACAAATACAAAATAATTACTTTTCAGATGTCAAAAATATTTTAAATATTTGAAACTGGCCATAGAATGAATGATCAGATTTACCTTATTTGGAAGGGTCATGAATATTAATGAGGTCTGCTCTGATGCTGTTCTCAACTAATGTCCTTAATGCTCACACAGTGTAATGTACCCTGAAATAAACATATGCAAAAAAAAAAAATCATCCTCCAGCTGTTAGAAGTATGTGGGATAATCAGATAAAAAAAAGTGCATATTATAAGACAATGAAAGTGTTTTCTGACCTTGCGGCATGCATATCAGCCTGTTGTTGGAGACCCTTAAAACTAAAATATGACCTTCTATACTGCATAACTCTTTAACAATCATTGCAATAAGAATGTTCAGCCATAAGCCTACTAAAGAACATCTCAAACCCTTAACCTGCCAAGAAGGTCTTATCTCCACAACCAGAAGTGCTCGCTTAGATGTTTTTTACCTTCCTCACAAAGAGTTTATAAGAAAACACAAGCTGTAAATTAAAAAAACAGCAGCACAGAGGAGCCTGACATCAATTCTTGCTGTTGTACGGACGCGTTATGATCACTTTCATTAAAAACAGATTGATGTTTCTTTTCCTCCCATCATCACTCCCCCTTTTATCTCACACACTCTGGAAATGACCTGATGATTCAGCACAGTGAAAGCACGAGTTGTCCATCATAAGAGCCACAGTTCTTTCCTCTAAATACGCCGGTATTTATTTCCCCCAGAGTGATCAATCAACCCAAGAAAATCTCCGCTTTTCATTTGCTGTTCAATTCATTTAAACGCCGCAAATCATTTTCCTGGCAGCGCCGCCAACATTTTACTTAACTCTTATTGAGGTTTGTAAATATAGCCGGGCCGTATGCTTAAAAACAAATCCTTTTTTTTCCATCTTTATTCAGTTTATACTGTGCAAAAACCTGCCGTCGTGGAATCCTAATTTGAAATAAATCAGAAAGACATTATTATTTCTATAGACCATGATGCAAAGTACATTTCTAAAATGATCAAGCAGCACTTTCAAGGGTTCAATTACGCTCAGTGTAATTATTTCAGTAAGAGTACATTCGCCTAATGGAATTATTCATCAAGCGAAGCACAATAATGTTTTGCACAATCTTCAATTTCCAGTATGAAACATCAAGTAATGAAATAAGAGCTTCATTGTTTGTGTTTTTTTTTTTTTTTATCTCAAGCACTCTTTGTGAATGTGAGAGTGTATGGATGTTTCCCAGTATTGGGTTGCAGCTGGAAAGACATCCACTGTGTAAAACATTTACCAGAAGAGTTGGCGGTTCCTTCTGCTGTGGTGACTTCTGAAATTGTGATTAAGCCCAAGCAAAATTACTGAATGAATGAACATATAACAATTAAGTTGTCCAAAAACAACCTTAAGAATCATGCTGTTTCAACTCATTTTAAATAAGTAGTTTGAACAAGCAGAAGAAGTCCTTGTGTGAGTGTGTGAAAGCCTTCACTTAGAATGAGTTCTTTTCTTTTTAGAATTATTAATTGCATTTGATGACTGATGCAGATTTCAGACCTGTCCATTTGTTTTACTAAAGTTTACTGAATTCTAACTTGACTTATTCCACAGCCTCAAAACAGATCTGAGACTTTTCCATTCATCATGCAGAGCCATTTCAATGCAGGCAGTTTAATAGATAGAGGTGTCGCAGGCCCGAAACTGCTTTTGCGTAACCTAATTCATCTTATCAAACCGTCATCCTCTCGCTCTTTCTCTGCAGAGCCTTTTGAAGTCTAACCTAGAATTAATATGCTTGAATTTTCATTTAAGGCAATATTTCTGTGAAAGGATATGCCAGACTTTCAGAAATATAATCAGGCATTTCACTTTATTAATTATAACTTTATCATTTGTGCAATGCTTGTAATTGCTTACAGAACTGGAACAATTGTTCTGAGAGGTTCTGAGCGCAATTACCGTTGATATATTTATACAACTAATCATTTACTACACTCACCGGCCACTTTATTAGGTACACCTTGTTGAACACCTTTTTGACTTCAGCACTGCCCTAATCCTTCGTGGCATAGATTCAACAAGGTACTGGAAATGTTCCTTAGAGAATTTGCTTCATATTGACATGACAGCATCACACAGTTGCTGCAGATTTGTCAGCTGCACATCCATGATGCAAATCTCCACCATATCTCTATTGGATTGAGATCTGGTGACTGTGGAGGCCATTTGAGTACAGTGAACTCATTGTCATGTTCAAGAAACCAGTCTGAGATGATTCACACTTCATGACATGGTGTGTTATCCTGCTGGTGGTTATAAAGGGATGAACACGGTCAGCAACAATACTCAGGTGGGCTGTGGCATTGACACAAAGCTGAATTGGTACTAATGGGTCCAAAGTGTGTCAAATAAATATCCCCCACACCGTTACACTACCACCAGCAGCAGCAGGAGCCTGAACTGTTGATACAAGGCAGGATGGATCCATCATTTCATGTTGTTGATGTCAAATTCTGACCCTTCCATACAAATGTCGCAATAGAAAGACTCATCAGACCAGGCAATGGTTTTCCAATCTTCTATTGTCCAGTTTTGGTGAGCCTGTGCAAATTGTAGCCCCAGTTTCCTGTTGTTAGCTGGCAGGAGTGGCACCCGGTGTGGTCTCCTGCTGCTGTAGCCCATCTGTTAACTAGCAGTTTGACAGGTGTACCTAATAAAGTGGCCGGTGAGTGTGTATTTGAGCTTTATTATACACATTTTTTTGCCATTTCTGTCAAGAGTTATTAAATACAGATGTTTTTCAAGGAACTTAGTTTTTTTTTTTGTAAAGGGACTGACATCTAGTAGATGAATATGTAGTATAATTGTAAAATTACAAGGAAAAAGCCATTGTTTTTAATTTAAATTTGTAACAATATCGAACATATTAAGATTTTAGCTATTTTTATATTTATTTTATTTAATGTAGATATTAATAATAAAGAGCCATATTTTTTGTAAAGTTTGTAAAATGCATTACTGTATTTGTATTTTTGTAAATAAGTTTTATGTGACTTAGTATTTATCGTAATTATTATTTCTTGTCTGTTTAGTTTAAATAAACAAAATAATACAAATAAATAAACAAAAATAAAGCATATATAGTCAGTAAATTAAATAATCCATTAAACAAAAATTAACTATTTTTTTTCATGATTTCCAGTCAAATATAATTGTAAACATTTACATATCATAACTTACATTCAAACATGAGTCACAAAAAATATCTAAATATTAAACTAATAATGTGATTAAAATGTTTTTCATCAATGACAATTTAAATTAAGTACGTAAGTGCATGAAAATCTGCTGCAAATATTAAATATAAAAAAGCTGTATTTTTGTAAGGTTTGTAAAATGCATTACTGTATTTGTCTGAATCATTATTTATTGTTTGTGTATCCAGACATGACTTTTATCATTATTAATTAAACGAAATATAAAAAATAAATATTTAAATAAACAAAAATAAAGCATATATACACACACACACACACACACACACACACACACACACACACACATATATATATATATATATATATATATATATATATATATATATATATATATATATATATATATATATATATATATATATATATATATATATATATATATATATATATATATATATATATATATATATATACATATATACATACATACATACATACATACATACATATATATATATATATATATATATATATATATATATATATATATATATATATACACACACACACACACACACATATACATATATACATATATATATATATATATATATATATAAATAATATTTTTATTTCATTTCTAATTTGATTTCCATTTCACAACACTCACATTCAAAAATGATATAAAAAAACATCTACCAAATATGAAACTAATTCTGCGATTAAAAACATCTCCATCAATTATAAGTGAAATTAAATGCATAATAAGTGCATGAAAATCTGCAGCACAGAAAGCATAGTTGCCTGACTATAATGTATTTTTTCAGCTGGTTTGTAATATGTTAATATGGGAATTATTTAGCTTCTGATCAGCACTCATGTGTTTACACCAGGGTTTATGCAAATGTTTTAAAGCTCTGAAATTAGCCGTGTGCTGCTAACCGAAACTTCAGCCACACATGCACACACACAAAGGTCTCTGAACATACACAAATCAATTCTTCTATTAACTTTAGAGGCACAGTAAATTTGGGCCCATAATTCATGAGCGGCAAGTAAAGGCTCTCCGCGGCACTAACTCAATTATGCTAACAGCAATTATGTGCTGCTGTTGTACCATTCAAATGCTTGGGGCTGGTGATGTTTTTAATGTTTTTGAAAGTCTTCTGTGTTCAAGAAAACTTTATAAATAATCATAGACTGTAAAAGATGTGGACGTAGTATCCGCGACGTCACCCATAGGTTTCTGAAGAACCCAAAAGAAGCTACCAGTAGGCGTGGCCAACCATCGCCATTTTGTTTGCGCGTCATCGCACTGGCCTGGGGATACCAAACAAAGGCAAAGAGGTGGAGCATGAGCGGTGCTACAGACGCCTGCTAGCATTTTTGTTAGACTGGCTTTCCTATGTGAGAAATGCTTAATACTTCAATACCAGCGACTCGTTTGTGTTCTGACCACATGTGCTTGGTTGTACACTATATCAATAAAGTGTTTAGCGTTTTAAAAACACTGTTGTAATACATTGAGCCACTAAACATTGTTCTTATGACGTTTTTCTACAGGAGGAAAACGCGAAATTACTTCCAAATACTTCAAATATAGTCTGTGTTAGTAAATGCAGGGCTATCAATGAAAATCAGGCAGAACACTGAATGACAGCGTTTCAGATGACTGTTCTACCTACAGCTAATCAATCTGTCAGATTCTGGAGTGCATTACAGGCCTAAAGAAAATTATAAATGATCTTAAATAAAACAAATACATTTATAGAGATCGTATATAAGTATGTAATTTCACTTACCTGAGAAATGGAGGCCATGTGAATGGTTTGTGACAAGGTTATGTGCACACAGCATAAAACAACACAAAAATATGATGAATATGCTGAGTTCAGCAACTAATCAGCCGGAATCAGCTGAGGTGAAGTGACGGTGACCAGCGAGACCTAGCTGTCACTCAAGTGGCCACGCCCTTAATTATGCAGACTTAATAACGGATGAGTTATAAAAAAAAAAAATTCACAACCCCCTCACAATTGTCATGAAGGGTAATATTAGCTATATGAACCAAATTCGTTCTTTGTACCAGGCTGTAAACACCTTTTTTTCTGCTGTAAAGTTGGCCATTTTAACAGTGGGCTCAATAGAAATCTGCTCCATTTGCAGAGCCGGAGCAAGCTGAACTGTCGCTCTAGGCAGAGGATGATCACGCCGCCCTTAACCCCAATGTGAAAACGAAAGTGACCGGTTATGAAAATGAAGTGAGGTGTTGCGGACCTCTATTCTGCCGCCCTATGTGCGGATATGACTGAGGACGCGCAGGTGCTGAGGGAGGTGTCGCTGACGCCGCCCTCTCTTATCAGCCGCCCTATGCGCGCATATAACCGAGGACGCGCGGGGGTCGCTGACCTCTGTTCTGCCGCCCTATGCGCGGATGCAACTGAGGAAACGCGGGTGCTAATGGAGGTGTCGCTGACGCCGCCCTCTCTACTCTGTCGCCTATGCGCGAATATAACTGAGGACGCGGGTGGTGAGGGAGGTGTCGCGGACATAACTGAGGACTCGGGTGGTAAGGAAGGTGTCGCGGATGCCATCCTCTCTATACTGCCGCCCCAGGCAGCTGCCTAGGTCGCCTCTATGGACGCGCCGGCCCTGTCCATATGGATCCAGGACTAGTGGAAGTTTGATGAATTGCAGTTTCAGTTACTTCCGTATTCACGAGGGAGAGCGGGAGGTTGCCACTTGTAGATAATACAGAAAATTAGTTAAATGTTATTACAATTCAAAGTAATCCTTGTTTTAGTTTAAATATTTCGCAAAATGTAATTTATTCATGTGAATCGAAGCTGAATGTTTAGCATAATTTTAGTGTCCTGATCTTTCAGAAATCCTTCTAACAGCTGATTTTCTGCTCGAGAAACATAAGAATTATTCTCAATGGTTTTTTAATATTCATTGATGAATTAAAAAAATCAAAAGAAACACAAACTCTTGAAAATGTCCTGCTATTGGAATGAAAAGGTCTCATTCTGTGAGTGTTTGTGCAGCGGCTGTTCTCCAAATCGGAGGTTATTGCGTCTGTAAATGCAGCGTGAAATGGAAATGATTGATGTTTTGTACATTTGCATTCATAATGTCGCTCTGCATTGATTAAAAGTGTCTTTAGTGGGTTTCATTTATAACACCCTGAACCAGAGGATGCGATTGATTAGTGTGCATTTCAAAGCAGTGCAATGTATACACACACAAACACACATGCACACATACAGTACCCCCCCCCCCCCCCCACACACACACACACACACTTTGTATATTCATTACTCCAAAGCAGTATTAAAACAGACTGTGTGCCTGAAAATCACTGCATTACATAAGACTAAGCCAAGTGCATTTTACTTTAAACATATGTTTATAACATGTATAACATATATATATATATATATATATACACACACAAATATATATATATATATATATATATATATATATATATATATATATATATATATATATACACACACACACACACACACACAAATATATATATATATATATATATATATATATATATATATATATATATATATATACAACAGTTCTGTCTGGTTCTCGAATCTGATTGGCTGATAACCGTGATATATTTATGTAATATCAGCACCCGTACAGCCTCTTTACCCTATGTGTATTACTTCGCCCACATACAGCCACCAACAAGCAGACACTACAGATCTAAAATATCGTTAGAATCTTTAAAAGATGCTTGCTCAGCTGTTTAACTGTCAGCTTATGATTTGAATCCAACGCGGAAGAAAGTAGTTCCTCATACAAAAGGGTTTTTGAGACTCTCCATGTTTGATTTTGTTTTTATATACACAATTATGCCGTCAAACTGTTGTATAAACACAAAATTACACTCGTAGCAGTGTGATATGGCTGTATATCGGCCTGCGGCCTCGTGCCAACGCACGCCTCCCACCAGTGCCGATATATATATATATATAAATACTCATACAGCTTCTTCAGTTCCTGTGTATTACTCCGCCCACATAGAGTTACAAAATAAAATCACTACAGTTTGACAAATACTGCAGCTGTCGTTAAAAGTACATATTGTAAAGTGAGAAGGTAGTTGCTTAGATTGCAACTATGCAGTTTAATTATAAAGATTGTGCCTATTTTAAATATCTATAATTTCTGAGATCTAGCGGGTTGGCAGCCATTAACCTCATCTTACTGAGCAGAGGAAAGAAATAAATGGTTGATGTTTTGCCACAAGAAGGTGACAGGGACCACATAATAACTATTAAGTGACTTCTATTTTCTTTTGTATGTTGTAGTGCTGTATGTAGTGCTGTATTTATACCATAGTAATCTGCTAGTGTTTGCTTTGCTTTAGCTTTTTCAAGGTTAATTGTTGTGATGTCCCCATTGCAACATAGAAATGCTGGGAAATCTCTGTAGACTGATGGCATTTCATGCTGTTCAGCCTTATAATCTTAAAATGTGAGCAAAATCACCCATTTTGTCATCATTTTAGACATTACGCTGGAGAATCAAACACTAGCACTAAAGTGACTTTGCTGAATTAGTAATGGTTTCTGCTACGGAAGAAAGTAGTTCCTCATACAAAAGCGTTTTTGACACTCTCCGTATTTGATTTTCTTATTTATGCACACGATTATGATGTCGAACTGTGATATAAACGCAATATCACACTCGTAGCAGTCGATATCGCTGTATTTAGTCACTGATGGGGCATTAAAGCACTAGGCCTCCCACCAGTGCCAATATACAAATATACAAACATATCGCACTGCTACTCATGTGATATTGCTCATAAATATATATATATATATATATATATATATATATATATATATATATATATATATATATATATATATATATATATATATATATATATATATATATTTATGAACTTTGTAAAGTATATCCTATGGATACATTTATTATTAAAATGGTGTTGAATCAGCGATGGTTTGCGTTGCCATATGATTGTATATTTGTGCTAGATGGGCATGTCACTGCCAGGGACTACCGAACCGTTTTGGAGGACCATGTGCACCCAATGGGTCAAACATTCAACGTGAAGGCAGTGTTGTGTATCAGGATGACAATGTACCAATACACACAGAAAGACTGGTGGCAGAGTGGTTTGATGAACATAAAAGTAAAGTTAAACATTTTCCATGGCCTGCACAGTCACCAGATCTCAATATTATTGAGCCCTTTGGTTTGTTTTGGAGAAGTGAGTTAGGAAACGTTTTCCTCCACCAGCATCCCGTATGACCTGGACACTATTCTGACAGACGAATGGCTCAAAATCCCTCTGGTCACTGCACAGGACTTGTATCTGTTATTCCCAAGACTAATTGATGCTGCATTGTCAGCAAAAGGAGGCCATACTACACCCTACTAATGAATTATTGTGGTCTAAAACCAGGAGTTTCAGTTTCATTGTCTAAGCCCTGTATGTTTAATGGTGTTACTGGAAGTACAGGATACTCACAGGATATTCAGGAATTCATCAGCTGCTTTTCTCCTTCAAAGAGTGAAAGGTCAAGCGCCAGAGCCAAAGGTCCATCTGTGAGACTGCAGAGATTCATCTATTACAGCCTGATCACAGCAGTCAAAGAGACACACACTGAGATAGAACACCACTGATCGCTGCCTTTGTCTCTCTACACACACACACATACACACACACACACACATACATTACACACTCTCATACTTACACACCCACTCATACTCATACTCACATATCTACATACGCACACATTCTCATTGACACACACAAACGCACACACACTAACATACACACACTCTGGCACACTCACAGACACGCATACAGACACAACCACAAACACATTGGCACACTCTTACAGACATCTCTCTCTCTCACACGCACACGCACACACACTCACACGCACACACACACTTAATCACATACACAGACACACTTTCACAGACACACGTGCATACACACATGCCATGCTGACACATGAACAAGCGCGCACACACACACGCGCGCACACACACACACACACACACACACACACACACACACACGCGCACACACACACACACACACGCGCACACACACACAGTGAAGTGTTGTGTATCTGACCCGCAGTGTCTCTGTGACTCACAGAAACTCATCATAATCTCACCGCTGCAGGACTCCAGACCAGACACACACACACATACATACATACACACACACACACACACACACACACACACACACACACACACACACACTTCATCTGTACGCTGATTCTGCATGAGAAAAACAGCAGTGATTCAGCACAGGAGGTCCTTCTGGAAGACCAGGACATGACTATTCATTCACAACTAATAGATTCATATCATCTACATAGCATAACATGCACAGGTACATGTCCAATGACAAAAAGGGAATTATTATGTAAACAAATACATAAACGTGGTGTATATTATTAATTTATAAGTACATAAAATACACTATTAAAATGCATTATTTTTGTTGTTATATTAAAGCTGTTGTGCTGACATTTATTCTGGACAGGTGAGTTGGAGGAGCATACAATACTAATAAATCAAAGCAAACTTAAAGTTTTTACCATAGATTTTGGCCCTCATCTGATAAAAATACATTGTGAAATGATAAATATGCTAAACAAACTCAAAAAGAAAGAAAGGAAGGAAAACAGGAAGAAAAAAAGGATGAGGGTCAGTAAGATAGACTGGAAGGGAGGAAAGAAAGACAGGCAGGAAGAAAGGAAGGAAGAAGGGAAAGAAAGAAATGAAGGAAGGAAGGAAGGAAGGGAGGAAGGAAGGAAGGAAGGAAGGAAGGAAGGAAGGAAGGAAGGAAAGAAGAAGGAAAAAACAGCAAAGAAAAATTGGAAAAAAGGCAGACAAGAAGGTAGGAAGGACAGAAAAACTGACAGGAAGGAAAGAAAGTCAGGACGGAAGGAAAGACAGACAGGATGAAAGATAAAGGAAAGGAAGGAAGAACAGAAAAGAAAACTGGAAAGAAAAATGGGAAGGAACGAAGAGAGGGAGGAAGGTAGGAAGGACAGAAAGATAGATAGGAAGAAAGGAAAAAAGGAAGAAAAGACAGGAGAAAAGACAAGACAGACAGGCAGGAAGAAAAGAAAGAAAGGCAGGAAGTAAAGAAAAATGAGAAGGCAGACAGGATGTTATGAAGGACAGATAGACAGGAAGGACAAAAAGAAAGGAAAGATAAGACAGACAGAGAAGAATAAAAGAATATCAGGGAGAAAGAAAAGAAAAAACAGGAAGACAGACTCAAAAGTATGAAGGGTAGAAGAAAGGACAGACGGAAGGATGGAAAGAAAGGAAAAAAAACAGGAAAGAATAAGAAAAGAAAGAAAGACAGGAATGTAAGAAGGACAGAAAGATAGTCAAGAAACAAGAAAGAAAAGAAGAAAGGAAAGAGACATTAGAAAAAAATAATACAGGCAGGAAGGAAAAGGAAGGAAGTAAGGAAAACAGGAAAAAATGGAAAGAAAGGTAGGAAGGACAGAAAAATAGACAGGAAGGAAGGTAGGAGAGACAGAAGAAAAGAGAAGGGCAGGAAGAAAAGAAAAAAAAACAGGAGAGAAGTAAGTAAGGGAAAGAAGGAAGGAAGAAGGGAGGGAGGGAAGGAAGGAAGAAAACGGAAAAGAAAAAGGGAAGGCAGTAATGTAGGAAGGACGGAAATATAGTCATGAAGAAAGGAAATAAGGAAGAAAAGACAGACAGAAGAAAAGATTAGAAAAAATGAAAGAACAAAGGAAGCAAGTGAGGATGGGAGGAAAGATAACAGGAAGGAAGGTAGACAGGAAGGTAGGAAGGACAGAAAGCCAGAGAGGAAGGAAGGAAAGAAGGAAGGAAGCGAAGACAGACATGAGGAAAACTTAGACAGACAAGTAGGAAGGACAGAAAGACACAGAAAGATAGACAGGATGAAAGGAAAGACAGACAGGAGGAAAGACAGACAGGCAAGAAGGAAAGAAAGACAGGATGGAAGGAAAGAAGGAACTAAGGAAGAAAAGAAGGAAAGACAGAAAGGAAGAAAAGAAAGCAGGAAAGAAAAACAAGGTAGGAAGGACAGAAATATTTACAGGAGGAAAGTTAAGACAGACAGGCAGGAATTATGGCAGGATGAAAGGAAAGTAAGACATTAAAGAATGAAAACAGGAAGGAACGGAAAGAAGAGAGACAAACACAGAAAGAAAAAAGAAAGAAAAAAAAGAAAGAATAAACAAATGAACGAAAGAAAGAAAAGAGAAAGAATTGAGATAAATGCTCATAAATATGTAAATTTTATACTGAAATTGTACAAAACACAATCCATGTGGAGCAAACCACTTTACGAACCACCGATCAGAACAAAAACATGGTAGTAGGATTGAAAAAAGAACAGAACAGAATTGTTAAAAAAAGAAAATGAGGTTACTATCATAGTATGTGCTCAATTAAAAAAAATTAAAAACATTAAGATAAAAGCAAAAAATAAATAAAAATAAATCCATAAACATACAGTATAAAATTACCCTTAAGTCTTCGTGTTGGTGGATCAGGAGCACCAGTTTGCTCCTCGGTCTGAGCAGGACGTCCTCCAGCAGGATTCAGTTCAGGCCAAAGACTCAATCAAACTCCGCACAGGAAACACTTTCACCTGGTTGACACTCTCAGACAGACAACACTACAAGAACACACTTTAAGTGTGTTCATTTCATTTATTCTAAGTAATGCCATTGAGTTCGTGACAGCATTAAGCAGCTCTTTATTACATAAATAGTTAACAAACAACAATTTTGCAAAAAAAAAATAAAAAATAGCGTAATGCATTGTGCACAATTTGCATTGGCTCAGTGGTTAGCACTGTCGCCTCACAGAAAGAAGGTTAATGGTTCGAGCCTCGGCTGGATCAGTTGGCGTTTCTGTGTGGAGTTTGCATGTTCTCCCCATGTTGGCGTGGGTTTCCTCAGGGTGCTCCCTCACAGTCCAAACACATAAGCTATAGGTGAATTGAATAAACTAAATTGGCCATAGTGTATGTGTGTGAATGAGTGTGTATGGGTGTTTCCCAGTACTAGGTTGCAGCTGGAAGTGCAGTCGCTGTGTAAAGCATATGGTTCATTCCGCTGTTTTTCCCCTGAAGGAAAATTAATTAACTTTAGTAAAACAGTATCAGGTTTATGATTTCAGTTTCAGTCAATGTTGATCACCAGCTCAGAAACATGAACAGAAACAGCATAACAGTTTGAAGGGAGTCAGTAACTTTATTGCGTTATTTTTCAGTAACAGAACAACAAAGTAGTTCAAGTGTGTCATTTCTGCAGAAGCCAACAGAACTGCATAAATATTGACTTGTTCAGTCAATAATGACCTAATTAAAATGTTTTCTTAAGAAAAACAAGTTATCCAAAGAAAACCAGTTTTGATATTCACTTCTTTAATGCAATTATTAAATAGTACATCAGAAACTGCACTCACCATTTTCTCCATAGGTCTCACTCAATTCCTGGAAGGCTGCAGCTCTGCGCAGTTCTGCTCAAACCCTAATCAAACACAGCTGATACATCTAATCAAGGTGTTCAAGACTAGACTATTAGGCAGGTGTGATTTAGATAAAATCTGCAGAGATGCGGCCCTCCAGGAATTCAGTTTGAGCCCATTGATTCACTCGGTCTAAAATGGTTCAAAATCGGTATCATTTTCTTTTTTTCTGTCGAAATTTGTAAACCGTTTTCCAACATGCTTCTGTATTTTTTGTTGCTCAACAGAAGAAAGATACTCAAGCAGGTTTGTTAGCAGTAGAAGGTGAGTAAAGGATAACAGAATTGTGTGTACTGTCCCTTTAAAAAACACTTTTCACAATCTGATGTATAAAATCAAGTGACATTCTACTTATCCTATTCAAAAATCTGGAGTTTCTTGTTTCTGTTGAACTCAAAAGAAGATATTTTGGAAAAATGTTGGAAACCGGCAACCATTGATATCTATAGTATTTGTTTTTCCTGCAATGGAAGTAAATAGTTAAAGGCAGGGGCACTACTGGCCGACACGGGCCCTATGGCAACATTCTTGAAGAAAGGGGGGCTTGTTGTAAGGTGGGGGGGTTCTTTACTTGTCAAAACTCTATTTGAGTGCCAGATATTTTGAAAAATTGGGATGTGGATTGGTTTGATTGGGCCCCCTAATAGTAACTCTGGGAGCCCCAAAATGGTGTGGGCCCTTAAAATAGTCACTTGAAGGAGAGTTGACAGCGATTACATCTTCATTTTTGGGAGAACTGTCCCTTTGGGTATTCTGTTTTACAATTCATTGCATTATGGATGTAAAAACGTGATTGACGTTATTTTTACACAGTCATAAAGGACATGAATAATACTGTATTTCCTCAAGCCTGTGTGTGTTGTGTGTATGTGTGTGTGTGTGTGTGTGTGGAGAGAGAGTGAGTTGCGTTACTGCTGCAGGGCAGGAAGAATCTTCCCCTCGCACAGGCCGAATCCCACTCGGAAACCCTGGCCCTCACAATAACCTGCACACACACGCACACGCACACGCACACACACACACACACAGTTAAATAAATATAAATATATAAATATAAATAAAGAAATATAGAAATATAAATAAACAAATAAATATAAATGAATAAACAAATGAATATATAAATATAAATACATAAATATAAAGAAATAAATATAAAAAATACATAAATATATAAATAAATAAATATAATGAAATACATATAAATAAATAAATATAAATAAATATAAATAAATAAATAAATATAAATAAACAAATAAATATAAATAAATAAATAAATACATAAAAATAAATAAATATATCAATATAAATATAAATATATAAATATAAAAAATAAAGAAATAAATATAAAGCAATAAATATAAAAAATACATAAATATATAAATAAATAAATATAATGAAATATACAAAAAATATAAATAAATAAATAAATAAATAAATAAATAAAAATAAATAAGTAAATAAAAATAAAATAATAAAATATACATAAAATAAAAAATACAAATAAATAGATAAATCAATTTAAATAAAAGAAAAATTATAATAAATATAAAGACAAATAAATAAACATAAATAAATAGAAAGTATGACAAATAAATAGAAAGAAATAATGAAATAAATAAAAGAACAGAAAGAAACCTCACCCAGACGCATGCTTGTGAATTTGAACACATGCTCTCATTTCAGTTGGCTACCATCCGTTGATCAAAATTCACAAACCAGCAACAATCAAGAATTTATAACTATATGCTGTCATGGCTTTGCAATCAAAAAATGTCATTATAATGGAAGTCAATAGGGCAAAAACAGCCCCTAACATGATAAAAGGTTAGTCAATCTGCCCATGATCGCCTGAATGAGGTGGTCTCAGATCATTTAAAATAACTCTGGAGCGGATCGATTGTGGTGAGAAAGCAAAACGATCCAACAAACCAGGCTAAATTACAGTGTATTATGGAAATGTAATAGACGGTTATATAAAGAAAGACTTATGAGTAGAGCGGGATGTCATTCCTACCTGCAAATGTCAGAGTTCTTACACCTTTTCCAATTTCAAATTTCAGCACTTTTCAAGCACTTTCAATGTGCATTTTTAAGCTTTTCAAGCACCTAACAATCGCGGTAAATTACGTTTATATATGCTGTTTGCACTTTTTCACATTTAAATCCATTGTGCTATATTACACAATATGAAAATTTAATTTAAATTGTTGAATACTTTGGACATGTCTGTTTTTTACTATTCCTGAGCGCTTCGTTTGGCGTTTTTAGGTGCAAATATGCATTCTGTGTGAATGTCTCCTAAATATGAGCATTTGATGAACATTTTACAGTGAAAACTGGTCGGACGGCAACAATTTTATGCACTCGTACAAATGCTCCCACAATATATTTTGAGCTCGCATAGATAAAATTTCAGGTGCATATGCAACCAAAACGGTCGCAATTTCGTTCCCTACAATTTCAAATTCAAGCAGGTTCAAACACTGTCCAAAATCCAAGCACTTTCCTAACCTTGAAAACACTATATTAAAAATTAAGCAATTTCCAGGATATCCAGCACCCGTACAAACCCTGAAATGTGCGTTTCATATTGAATATGATAGTGAAAGCATGCTGAAATATTACCAAGTGCTGTTTATCTGTTAGGAAAATTGACCGAAATTACCATCTGATATTTTTCCATGTTTTATTTTTTAAATATTTTGTATTAGGCCTGTTGTTTTGTTCATTTCTGCACTGACACCATGAAAGAAAGATCAACATTGAACTGCTTCATGATCTGACAGCAATCTTGCTTCATCTGTTATTTCTAGCCACCGGAAAAAGGTGGTTTGTCATCTCCAGGTTGGAGGAAATTCCTCACCCCAGATGAAGGAGTTTAAGAGAGATTGACAGACGGATCGGTGCAGCGGCAGCAGTAATGCGATCGATGTACCGGTCCGTTGTGGTAAAATAGGAGCTGAGCCGAAAGGCAAAGCTCTCGATTTACCGGTCAATCTAAGTTCCTACTCTCACCTATGGTCAAGAGCTTTGGGTCATGACCGAAAGGACAAGATCTCGGATACATGCGGCCGAAATGAGTTTCCTTCAAAGGGTGGCAGGGTGCACTCTTATGGATAGGGTGAGGAGCTCTAACACCCAGGAGGAGCTCGGAGTAGAGCAGCTGCTCCTCCATATCGAGAGATGTCAGCTGAGGTGGCTCGAGCATCTGTTTCGGATGCCTACCTAGGGAGGTGTTCCAGGCATGTCCCACCGGAGGGAGGCCTTGGGGAAGACCCAGGACACACAGAAGGGACTATGTCTCTCGAGATAACACCTTAAGATCTCCCCGGAAGAGCTGGAGGAAGTGTCTGGGGAAAGGGAAGTCTGGGGTTCTCTCCTAAGACTGCCGCCCCCGCGACCCGGCCCCGGAAAAGCCATAGAAAATGAATGAATGAATGTTAATTTTGATAGACTGATTGATTTAGTAGATAAACTTTTACAACCCTGACAACTGAGATGGGGTTCTGTTTAGAAAGTCTGACCTCTTGAATATATATTTGATGACTATGTCTGTGAATGTCAAAATTAAAGTGCAGCTTTTCGCTTATAATGTCTTATTGTTCATTATCATAAATTAAAATGACGAACTGACAACTACCCGTGGGACTCTGAAAAACAAATCGTGAAACTCTGACCAGCGTGAGGAGAGCTTACTCTCTTGACTGTTTTGGTCCGTTTAGAATCTCTGCCATGTGAAAGCGAACCGCACCACAAACAAAATAAACACTGTAACTATTTTAATTCCCGTTTCAGAACAAAAGAAACTAACTACAGGTGTGAACGCACCCGAAGCCTCCACGGGATATAAAAACAACCCACACACAGACCTGAGAGAGTGACCTCGTCTCCATCCTTCAGGAAGGTCCTGGTTTCTCCTCCACCAAGGTCGATGGTCTTGGTTCCCCTCCAGGAGAGCTCCAGCATAGAGCCAAAACTCTCAGGATCCTGCAGAAACACAAATACAGAGATCCAATAAACATCATACAGTGGAAATCAAAATGATTAGCCCTACTGTGAAATTTGTTCCAATATTTTCTAAATGATGTTGAACAGATCAAGGAATTTTTCACAATATTTAATATAATATTTTATCTCCTGGGGAAAGTCTTCTTTGTTTTATTTCGGCTAGAATAAAAGCAGTTTTATTTTTAAAACCATTTTAAAGTCAATATTATTAGCCCTCTTAAGCAGTATTTACTTTCGATAGACTACAGAACAAACCATCATTATACAGTGACTTTTCTAATTACCCCAACTTGCTTAATTACCCTAGGTAAGCCTTTAAATGTCACTTTAAGCTGAATATCATTAACATCTAGTAAAATATTATGTTCTGTCATCATGGCAAAGATAAAATAAATCAGTTATTAGAAATCAGTTATTATATGTGTCTTATGTCTAGACTGTTGGTTTGGTTGGGGTTCGTGTATCAGTGGGTTGCGCACCGGTCCGCTGATGGTTCCTGATGCCAGCAGGTCTCCGGGTCTGACGTTGCAGCCGTTCACTGTGTGATGCGCCAGCTGCTGCTTCATGGACCAGTACATGTGCTGAAAAACACACCACAGGTTACTGCTGCTGCTGGCATTCACAAACAGAGCACAGGGGTCTTTCTTTACATGAGTCGATACTATAGTCCATTACATTTGTTGGAGATTTTTGTTGCTGGCAGTAAATAAAAAAGTGGAGTCAAATTTTATTTACTTATCTTTAAAGTTTATTTAACGTCTATCCATCCATCCATCCATCCATCCGTCTATCTATCTATCCATCTATCTATCTATCTATCTATCTATCTATCTATCTATCTATCTATCTATCTATCTATCCATCCATCCATCCATCCATCCATCTGTCTATTTATCTGTCTATCTATCTGTCTATCTATCCGTCTATCTATCTATCTATCTATCTATCTATCTATCTATCTATCTATCTATCTATCTATCTATCTATCTATCTATCTATCTATCTATTATTTACTTATCTTTAAAGTTTTTTTAACGTCTATCCATCCATCCAGCCATCTATCTGTCTATCTATCCATCTATCTATCCGTCTGCCCATCTATCTATCTATCTATCTATCTATCTATCTATCTATCTATCTATCTATCTATCTATCTATCTATCTATCTATCTATCTATCTATCTATCTATCTATCTATCTATCTATCTATCTATCTATCTATCTATCTATCTATCTATCTATCTATCTGTCTGTCTATCTATCTATCCATTATTTACTTATCTTTAAAAGTTTATTTAATGTCTATCCATCCATCCAGCCATCTATCTGTCTATCTATCCATCTATCTATCAGTCTGCCCATCTATCTATCTATCTATCTATCTATCTATCTATCTATCTATCTATCTATCTATCTATCTGTCTGTCTGTCTGTCTGTCTGTCTGTCTGTCAATCTATCTATCTGTCTGTCTGTCTGTCTGTCTGTCTGTCTGTCTGTCTGTCTATCTATCTATCTATCTATCTATCTATCTATCTATCTATCTATCTATCTATCTATCTATCTATCTATCTATCTATCTATCTATCTATCTATCTATCTGTCGGTCTGTCTCCATCCATCCATCCATCCATCCATCCATCCATCCATCTGTCTGTCTGTCAACCTATCTATCTGTCGGTCTGTCTCTATCCATCTATCCATCTATCCATCCATCCATCCATCCATCCTTCAGTCCGTCCGTCCGTCCGTCCGTCCGTCTGTCAATCTATCTATCTGTCGGTCTGTCTCTATCCATCCGTCCGTCCGTCCGTCCGTCCGTCGATCTATCTATCTATTTATTTATCTATCTAACTTTATACCAAGGTTATGGTCATTTGCTGTTGTTGTTAAACTAATAAATTTTTCATTAACTCAAGTAAGGCTCAATAAAATATGATTATTGATTATATAATGGTGTAGTTTTTTCATTTCAATTCAACATTTCAAAACTAACTAAACTATTTCAACATTAACTAAAATGACAGTAAAGTATGATTATTCTCCTCTGACCACAAAAAGACAAAGAAACCCTATATTGAGCATTTGTCAACACAAGAATAAAGAACAAAAACCAGAGAGATATAAATCTAAGATGCATTCCCGAAAGTCAACTCAAACTTTACGTTTGACCCTGTTATTCACAGTCAGCTGCAGTGAAATGGCTTTTCATCAGAGCCGAAGCAGAGCAGGCAGAGAGAGGAAAAGAAAGAGGCTTTTGTTTATTTGCAGCGCACAGTCTGTGTGGTTTTAGTGCTCAATTCACTAATGGCATTATGCAAATGAAGCAATGGTGCAAAACTTGTATAAGACCACTTATTGATGCACATGTAGCAAATATATAATGCCGTGAAAAAGATTAAATCATAAGCACGCGATCCATTGAAATTAGTGTATGATTAAACCACTTATTGCTAAGCCACACTTACATGCTAGTTCAGCACGTCACAGGTTGTCATTGTTCAAAATTGAACCAATGTGAATTTAAAACCAACTTCAGCTCAGTAAAGCAGGCTAGGCAGAATAGTGCTATTTACTGATGTTTTGTTGTTAAACAAAATAAAAATCAACATTATCGATGCAGTAAAAGGTCCTTATGAAACTGAAAAGTCACATCAACTGTCTGCCCGTCTGCACATGGATAAGAAGTGCGCATGCAGGCGTGCACGAGCTAATGGCGGATATGCGTGAACAGCCGCTATACAAATCTGCATTTGTTGACAGACAGTTTGAGCTAGTTATCAGAATTATGGGAATTATCAGCCTGACAATATTTAATTGGATGAACATTTTTTATTTTTATGCCTCACTCAGAATATAAAAACACATATAAACACATTTAGATCATTTACTTTAATCATTACTATTGGAATGTAAAGAGACTTTTTTTGCACAACAAAAAATGTTTCTGACGACAATCACCTACTGCACCTTGAACTCACCTGCTCTGTGTTTCCAGGAAAGTCATGCAAAATCAAATGGACACAGTAAGAGTTGTCTGTCTGGGTTTGCTACAAATGCAAAACAAATGCAAAACTGTCTCTTACCTTAAAATTGGACTTGCAAATGGTGGTGGCTTCTCGCATGCCCTCACCTAAGCAAAAAAAAAAAAAAAAATTGAGAATGAGAACTGTAAAATAAATTCTTATTATTTATTTATATTACACAAATTAAATCTAAGAGGAAATGTCACTGTAATACTATTAATCTGTATTAAATTTGACAATAATGACATTTATTATTATTTTTCAATCATTTTCTTTTTGGCTTAGTCCTTTGTTAATCTGGGGTCGACACAGCTGAATGAACCACTAACTTATCCAGCATATGTTTTACACAGCGGATGCCCTTTCAGCCACAACCCAACACTGGGAAACGCCCATACACTCTTACATTCACAGTCACTCATACACTATGGTGAATTTTAGTCTACCCATATACACCTATAGCACATGTCTTTGGACTTGTTATTATTATCATTATTATTATTAGCCTATTATTACTAATAGCCTATTGGTATTATTGTGCTGTCCTCGCTATATGTGCTGAATATAACTTTACAGCCAGATAAACTCTTCCTTGACATCAAAACTCTGAAGACGATAACTCCTTGTCCACAGGTTTATTGATATTCCAAAGAAAGGTAAAACTGAAATGCACAAAAGGCATAATCAACACTAAGCATGTTGTTGTTAAGATGTATACATTCGCAAAGAAGTACATAAATGAATGTCTTCAAGGCTTTATGTGTTTTCTCTTAAACACACATTCTCTTAAATGTAATATAATCATGTTAAACACACACACAATTCTTAAATCACTTTTTAACTATACTGAATTGCATGAACTTTCAATGAACTAGACAGAGATTACACTCACTATGTCCCTTAACCATAGTGAAGCAGACAGAAAATAATAGACTTCTAATAATAACTATATAAAAATGACCTAAAGCATCTGAAATAATAGACATTGATTAAAACAGTCAATACATACCCACGATGCTAAAACAAACACAAGATGAATGCAAACGTCACAGAATTAACTCAGGATTGTCTGACTGTGCTGCTCTGTGCAACATGCCTGCTCACTTCCTCATCAGTGCTCACATGGTATGACTCTGTTCTGAAACCTAAGATTCTTAAAGGGGCCACGTCGTAATAATGAAAAACATACATATTCACTCCAGAATAGAAAATAAGTCTACCAAACATTGTGATAACAACACAATTATTATTATTATTATTATCATTATTATTATTAGCCTATTATTACTAATAGCCTATTGTTATTATTATTATTATTATTGTTATTATTATCATTATTATTAGTAGTAGTAGTAGTAGTAGTAGTAGTATTAACCTATTATTATTATTATTAGTAGTAGTAGTAGTAGTAGTAGAATTATTACTATTATTATTCTTTGCCTATTATAATTATTATTATTAGCCTATTAATATTAGCCTATTATTATTATTAGCCTATTAATATTAGCCTATTATTATTATTAGCCTATTAATATTAGCCTATTATTATTATTATTATTATTATTATTAGCCTATAATTACTATCAGCCTATTGTTATTATTATTATTATTGTTGTAATTATTATTAGTAGTATTAACCTATTATTATTATTATTAGTAGTAGTAGTAGTAGTAGTAGTAGTAGTAGAATTATTACTATTATTATTATTTGCCTACTATAATTATTATTATTAGCCTATTAATATTGGCCTATTAATATTATTAACCTATTATTATAACTATTATTATTATTATTATTAGCCTAATATTATAATAATAATAACAATTATTATTATTAGCCTATTGTTATTATTATTATTATTATTAGCCTAATAATAATAATAATAATAATAATAATAATAATAATAATAATAGTCTATTATTATTATTAGTATTATTATTAGCCTATTATTATTATTATTACTATTATTATTATTATTATTATTATATAACACATTTTTACTCGTATTTGTCTTTTAGCAAGTAATCATTTTTTTTATGCGCGTATGCACAATAACAGACTGATGTTACAGACATCGACACACCTTTCACACTGACAAAGAGGTTGATGTTGAATGTGTAGGGGTCATCATGACGCAAGTATGGAAGAGGCACAGGGTCCTGAAAATAACAAAATACAACATTAGCAAAAACAAAAACACTTCATAAGCACATTCAACGCACGGTAACTTTTTGATTTAGTGGCTATTTCATATGAACTAGTGCGATCTAATTTGTACAATTTAGTACGATTTGCCCATCACCCAATGACGGTTGGGGTGCCATGCCTCCTTTATAAAATCATACATTTTCATACGACTGAACTTGTACGAATTCATTCGAATTAGCCACTTTAAAATAAATAAATAAAGAAATAAGCACGAAATGTAACAGATTTGGATATTTGTTGAACGATAAACACACATGACTTTGCTTTTTAGTTATGCTTTTAAAACATTTGGGGTTCATATTTATAATAAATCAAATGTTGTTTGTGGTGATTGCCACTATATTTTTAAATTATTTTCTGAATGCTATTAATTTGAATAGATTTGTTGTTGAATGAAAAATTGAAATATATGTTTAATAAAAATAGTATATGTAAATATTTGGGCTACCGGTAGCTTATTTTTACATTATTTCTGAATTATTTTGATAAATAATTTTGACATACTTTTGTCTTTTGCTTTTCAAACCCCTGCAATTTCTCTGTGCAACTTATATTCCCTAGAAATTGCAGTGACTAACACGAAAACCATAAAAGCTAAACTATTATATTAATTAGTTATTGAACTATTTTATTATTTATGTTAATTTTATTCTACATTCATTTAGCTGACTTACAAATGCATAATAAAATAATAAATTCTGCAAATATTTTAGTAGCATTATTCACCAATTTTAAAGTGAGGGCTCTTACTTTATGAATTAATTAAATTTATTTATTTTAGGTAATTTATTTTAATACTTTAATATGAATATTAATTAATATTTTACTTAATATTCTGCCATTGGAACATGTTCAGTTTTTATTAAACACATTCAATTAATCCTATTTTTTGTAGAATTATATATGTAAATTAGCAGTCTCCCGTATTTTGTGATTCATGTTTTTATTTTTTCCCATTTAACTATGCTTTTGAATTCCATTAGATAATCTTAATCTTTCTTCCAACAACTTTTAACCTTAAAAAGTTAGGAAAAAAACAGACTTTTATGAACGTTTGTAATAGTTTGCAGTGATATATTGTCTGGGTTGGTGTTGTATACCACGCTACAAAAACATTCAAAAAAACTGCCAGAACATTTTCAGCTATTTTACAGATTTATTTCTTTATATATCATTTCTTATCCTTCATATTATTTCAAACTACTAAAATGTCAATAAAAGTCACTTTGTTAAACTGTAGAGTTGAATGTTCAACATCAAAAGTCAACAGAGCAGAGATCAACATCCAATAATGCAGTTCACAACTGTAAATAAACGGAAAACAGCAGATTTTTTTTTGAGGGCACCTAGTTTACCCCTTTTTAAAAGATGTAATATTAATATTATGGTTGTTCTGAGTGTGTCAGTTTAGGTTCAGTTTAAAACACAATTCAGATTGTTTTATAATAATGTGTTTAAAAGTGTCATTTTGGTGGGGTGTAAACAGCTCGCTGTTTTAGGAGTGTGTTGCTTTACATTAAAATCAGTTTCGACATCGATTCAATCCACCTTTATTAGCGCTTTTACAATGTAGATCGTGTGAAAGCAGCTCCACATAGACTTCCCGCCCACCTTAACAAGGGGGCAGAGCCAAGAGCTCCCCTGCTTTGTGTATGGCAACAGACAGGCAGACAGAGAGAAGCAACATGAGTGAGAGGACCAGCATTCAGCCGTACATGTACGACTCGGACACAGACCAAGCAGAGAATACAAAATAATTTGTGTCTTTGTATAGTTTTACAGCCAACTGTGTGCTAGTTTAAAGTTCCAAGCTTGTACACCGAGACTAATAACCACGCACACTGAATTAACTTTGAGGCTATATCTAAAGGGCGTCACACACCGTATATGCTGCTCAGAGCCACAACACGGCACACCAGATGCGCACATTCGCATGTTATTTAAAATGAAACTATTCAGATGGTGCAGCAGAAATATGAACAGTGTCCTGAGTCGTGGCTGGGCGCAGTGGACAGCTGCCGACTGTGTGTACCCTGATAGAAACCTATGTTTAGAATTCTAAAATGCATGGCGCTACGTGGAGCAACGCTGTTCGTTGCCGAGCGGAGTTTCTGGTGTGCGACCTGCTTAAGACAAGTTCGATATTTCAAATAGAGTAACGCACACTTGAGGCAACACGCTCGCACTTTCCAGCTGCACCTAGTTAAGAAGACAGGGAGCTTCTGTGACCGCAGGCAGGGCCGGTGCGTCCATAGAGGCGACCTAGGCGACCGCCTAGGGCAGCAGAATAGAGAGGGCGGCATCCAAACACCTCCCGCACCACCTGCGACCGCAGTTATACCCGCGCCTAGGGCGGCAGAGAGGGTGGCATCCGAACACCTTGCGCACCACCTGCATCCGCACTCCGCAGTTATATCTGCGCCTAGAGCGGCAGAATAAAGAGGGCAACATTTGAACACCTCCCGCACTACCAGCTTCCGCAGTTATACCCGCGCCTAGGGCAGCAGAGAGGGCGGCCTCCCAACACCTCGCGCACCACCTGCGTCCGCAGTTATATCTGCGTCTAGGGTGGCAGAATAGAGAGGGTGGCATCCAAACACCTCCCGCACCACCTGCGACCGCAGTTATACCCGCGCCTAGGGCGGCAGAGAGGGTGGCATCCGAACACCTTGCGCACCACCTGCATCCGCACTCCGAAGTTATATCTGCGCCTAGAGCGGCAGAATAAAGAGGGGGACATTTGAACACCTCCCGCACTACCAGCTTCCGCAGTTATACCCGCGCCTAGGGCAGCAGAGAGGGCGGCCTACCAACACCTCGCGCACCACCTGCGTCCGCAGTTATATCTGCGTCTAGGGCGGCAGAATGGAGAGGGCGACATCCGAATATCTCCCGCACCACCCACGTCCGCAGTTATACCCGCACCTAGGGCGGCAGAATAGGGTTCTTCACTTTGATAACCGGTCATTTTCGTTTTCACTTTCGGTTTGAGGGCGGCGTGATCGTCCTTTGCCTAGAGCGGCAGTTTAGCTTGCTCCGGCCCTGACCGCAGGAAATGCAAACGGCTGAAGTTTAAGGAAGACGCAATGAAAAGTAAAAGGTTTGCAAACCCACCTAAAGTTATAAACAATGGCACCGATGAGAGCGATCATGTGGTGGATGTTGATATTGTGGTGAGCCCAATGAGCCTTACATCCAAAAATAAAGCAAGGGTGACATCGCTTTGACTCACCCTGAAAATGGCGGACGTGAAACAACAAACTGAGGATGTGGTAATGTGCGCCTGTCAATCAATATTGGTGGGCGGGGGGACCGCACTCCTACGTCAAGTTGCGGTCGGACTCAAAACCACTCCACTTAGTCCACTGTTTTTATGTTGTTAAATTGAAAAAAATAAAGCACTGGGTGTGTTTATATCACCCCAATATGACGGTCTGTACACTATACCTACACACATGTCTGTCCAAAGAGCTTGAAAAGTAGTATTTCACCATAGGTGCCCTTTAAAGTGCATTGCTGACCAAGAACTTCAAAAATAAAAATCTCATCAGCATAGAAGCATCATAACAGACCTTCTGGTCTTTTTTGGGTGGCGACCCACCAATTGAATGTCACTGATCTGACAAATGAATGCGCAAAGGAGGCTAAAGATGTGCTTTTGCCTCATTCGCTAACAGTGTCAGAGTGCTGCACATAGAAAGAACGAACTTTAGCACGTCTCATTTCCCGCTTATATGCAAAGTCTGCACTCTGCCGTCTGCAATGATGAAGTATCAACCCATAGAGCTGGAACAGGACTGTAAAGCTGAATAAATTCAAACTAAGACCATCATTTTTAAAGATAATGTGTCTGCAATGGCCATTCCCGGGGTGCTAATCGAGCACTTCGTCTGAAGTCTATTTAGGCAGCCTGTAATAGCACCAGAGAGCTGTTGCCAAAGCTAGGCATAATTACACAGCATTTTTAAAGACGCCAGTCCATTTTGGTGGAAGAAGGGCTTTTGCCAATGTACATAATCCAAATCTGTCACTTTTAAGATGTAAGTCTACATAATACAGACTAGTTTAACTCTTGCGTATTGTTCAAATTGACTACCCTTTCATTATGTTGGTGGCTGTTTTTGCCCCATTTCCTTCCATTATAACTTCTTGATTGCAAAGCCATGACACCAAATAATGATGTTAGTGTTTTTCCCAGTTGGGAACTTTTCATTTTTACTGTCAATCATCAGTTGGCACAATTAACCCTTTAGATAGGCCTGTGCAAAAACGTTTCAGACTTGTTTATGAACTTCTATGGAGTAAAACAACAAATTATAGTGTGTGTGCATAAATACACTTACTGTGTTTACTGTGTCCTAAGAGCTGAGCTGCTTATTTTTTATTTTCTCAAACATATCAAGGCAAGTGCACAAAAGGTCTTTCTTTCTATCTCTCTCTCTCTCTCTCTCTCTCTCTCTCTCTCTCTTTTGTTTTGTCACGCTTCACTCTCACGTTTGTTCGTTTCTGAAGGGATCGGATGCAGAAGCGCTTCAATAATCACCCGCACATTATTATTATCAGCTCGAGAAGTTTGTTATATCAAATATAGACGCGATCGCGAGCTCTCTGGAGAAAGTGAAATCGATCACACTTTTAGACGGCCTCGTAAAACATCGACAGAACACTGCAGATTTTGCTCCTTCTTGGTTTTGTGGCCTTTTGTTCTAGGTTTGTTTGAGCTCGAGTCGACCATGGCTCGTTATTATATGTATATATTATTAAAGTGTAATGTAAAGTCTCGGCTGTGTTTTTAAAAATGGCGGTTTCTTTGTTTTTATTCTCCTGGCTTGTTTCAGGAGTGAGTGACGTATCTCTTTAATCCAATAGCGTTTAGCTGCGCCTTTTGGTACCTGCTAGGAACCCTTTGTCAAAAAGTGGTACGGTATGGTTCACTTTTAGGTACCTTTTGACAGTTGAAACGGTCATGAAAGCGTATCAAACCAAACCGTACCGTACTGTATCACTGGAAACGGGCCAATACACTTAGAACTGCCCAAGCTTACCTGTACAGGATTGGGCTCAACAAAGGGCATCAGAGCCTCCATGGGAACGACCCAGGGTGAGATGGTGGTCCCAAAATTCTTACCCAGGAATGGACCTAATGGGACATATTCCCAAGCCTGGATGTCCCGAGCTGCAACAAAGACACAGTACAGTAAGTGAACAGTAGAGATCATGCACTCTTATGCCTCGTTTCCACTTATGCCTCATTTACACTGAAATTTACAGTAGAGGGTAGTACAGTATGTGGCTAAAAACAGCATGAAAGAAATGAATAAAACATATGCTAGAGTAATTGGCGGTTCATTCCACTGTGGCAAGTCAGTGGCAAGCCTGATAAATCAGAGACCATGCTGAAGAAAAGCGAGTCTCCTAAAGAATTTGACGCATTGACACTTTCATTTTTTTTTCCCAGCAGAGTAGTGAAATGATCCAGCACACAAAGTTCTGACTGTCTTCTCTTTAAACTTTATCGTCTCTGCTTTTGAAGCTGTGCATGGATGGATCATTAATTGAGATATTTCCTCTTCCCTGAGCAAATTCAATTAGCTGCTGCATATAAAATGTCCAAGTATTCACCAAGCAAATCACTTCTCGGGACTGTGTTCCAATACATTTCAGAATAGGTCTGGGTGATTTAACAACAATAATTATCACTATATAACTTAGCCCTATTACACAATTTTGAAGGAGTCATGAAATAAGAAAACAAAATTGTGTTGATCTTTTGACATAAACAAGGTCACAGTACTGTATATAAATCCTGTTTGTTTTGAATCTCCAAAACTAAAAAAAACCCTGTGTTGTTACTCTTTTGAAGGCAGTCTGCCAAAAAGACATGAAACTGAATGGTCTACTTTACGATGTAATAGGGTGGATAAGCCCCGCCTCCACAGAAGATGAACTTCTACTTCACTTTTGTTAAAGTCTGCATGAACCGAAAGCTGCAACATTTATTTCGTATTGTGATGCAGTTGCTAAAGAAAAGGAATATTAAAAGAGAAAACAGTAAGTGTGGCTTGTTTTTTTCTTCTGCGAGCTGATCGGACGTAGAAAAGTAGGCATAAAGAACGGGTTCGGGGAGACTTATTACAACCTAACAGACTCGTCCTCCTCACCACTTCTGCTTGTTGTCCACATTGACAGTTGGAGGGGTGTGGTTAAGTATGTTAGCCACAGCCTCAGACAGACATAATTGAGACATAAAAAGCATAAAGGTTGGCGGTTCATTCTGCTGTGGTGACCATAGAAATAGAGATTAAGCCAAAGGAAAATGAATGAACATTCGTTGAATGAACGAATGTTGTTGAGTTTTGCGAAAACTATATTTCTTATGATATAACATTTCCCCTAGAAAAATGCTACTTTATTAACTTAAATTTAATGATAATAAAATAAATAGGTAAAATATATTTGTCAGATCTTAATTTTAATTCAGACCAAAACACGGTGTCAATGTGTAAATATTTAGTCTTTAAAACACTATGAATGAGTAAAAATCTCAGCAGATATTCTGACTCTGATCGGCTGTTGTCATTTTCCTCGCTAGTCATGACTCCACCCATTAGTGTATATAGGCGGGGCTAAACATCGCAAGGCCCTATCTGTTTGGTCAAATTAAAATAAAGCATGAAGCAGAAAGCACAATAGATTGCAAAAGTACTGTTCGCACGTTATTATTATATGCATCACACATGTCTGCGATACGAATGCTCCATATACTATTATCGCAAAAACAATACTTTTGGAATACATTGTGAAGCCCTAAACTGGAACCATTTCAGATCCCAAATATATTATTCAATTTGACCACCATTCCTAGACACTAGTTGTCCTGGTCAGTGTTTACGAACCATTAATTTTGTAATATATTAAATAGTGAGCAAAAGTCTATGGTTGTGGCTGTAAATCTATGTGGCTTTTCCTGTTTTGTTTTAATGGTCTTAACATTTTCTGAAATAATGTGCAATGTAATATCAGGCTCCTTTTAACACTTCCCAGAGCTTTTCTTTAGGTTTACATTCTCATATATTTATTTTTCTGTCCAGCTAATCTCATAATATTCTATAATATTCTGTCCAGCTGATCTCATCATCTATAATATTCAGGTCTGGACCCTGTGGAGACCATTTCAGGACTGTCTGTGATTCAACCGCCGTTTTCTTTCTCTAAATAGGACTTCATTGCAATTAGCCGGATCATTAAAACTTTCCCAAGTTCTTCTTTAGGTTTACATTCTCATATATTTATTTTTCTATCCAGGTGATCTCATGCAGCCTCTATAATGTTCAGGTCTGGACCATGTGAAGGCCATTTCATGACTGTGTTTCATCAGCTTTTTTCTTTCTCTAAATAGGATTTCAAAGTAATTAGCGGATCTCTATCACTTACCATAGTTCTTGTTTAGGTTTAGAGTATAATTTTTTTTTCTGTCCAAGTGATTTCATGCAGCCTCCACAATATTCAGGTTTGGACCCCATGGATGCCATTTCATTACTTTTTGTGTTTCATCAGGAGTTTTTTTTTCTCCAAGTAGGATTTTACTGCAAATAGTGAATCATTTTTATGCTGTAAAGGAAAACTATTACCTCTGTAGTCCTTTCCAGAAGGAATGGCATGATGAATTAAAACTTTTCAACATCCATAATTCCATCAATTCATACAATATTGCTAACAGCACTGGTAGAAATGCAGCTGGAACGAGGACAGTCTCTTTCCAACATTGTGTTTCATGTGTCTTAAACAACTAATCCCAAATAATTCAAAATCTAACCTAATTTAACAAACTATACATGGGCTAAAAGATCATTTATTCACCGCGTATAGATATCAATAAAAAAAAAAGTAAAAAAGTCTCTTATGACTTGACACTGTGGTTTGGTGGTAAAGGGTCACAAATAAACATTATACCATCAGTAAAACTCAACTCTTTACTAGCGGGGCTTCCAGCTAACTCTATCAAGCCTCTTCAGCTGCTCCAGAATTCGTCTTCAATGAACCTAAACGAGCACATGTCACTCCGCTGCTAGTCCGTTTGCACTGGCTGCCAGTTGCTGCTCGCATCAAATTCAAAGCTCTGATGTTTGCCTACAAAGTGACTTCTGGCCTTGCTCCTTCTTATCTGCTCTCACTTCTGCAGATCTATGTGCCCTCCAGAAACTTGCGTTCTGTGAATGAACGTCGCCTCGTGGTTCCATCCCAAAGAGGGAAGAAATCACTTTCGCGAACGCTCACGCTCAATCTGCCCAGTTGGTGGAATGAACTCCCTAACTGCATCAGAACAGCAGAGTCACTCGCTACTTTCAAGAAACGACTAAAAACTCAACTATTTAGTCTCCACTTCACTTCCTAATCTGCAATTGCCTCTCTGAATATCACACTAACTGTACCCAAAAAAAAACATAAAAAAATACTAATACTACTAATACTTTCCTTCTTAGACTTTACAGACCTGAAACTTGCCTATAGCACTTATTCATTGTTGCTCTTAGTTGTGTAAATTTCTTCCTTGTCCTCATTTGTAAGTCGCTTTGGATAAAAGCGTCTGCTAAATGACTAAATGTAAATGTAAAACAACAAATGTAATGTTGGCCTAAAACTTTAGCGCAGTACTGTTAATCTTATCTTCTTAAAATCTTTTAAATGTAATGTGTATTTATATAGCACATTTATTGTGTATGGCCATACACCCAAAGCGCATTACAATCATGAGGGGCGTCTCTCCACACCACCACCAGTGTGCAGCATCCACTTGGATGATGCGACGGCTGCCACAGGACAACGGCGCCAGTGCGCTCACCACACATCAGCTATTGGTGTAGTGGGGAGACAGTGATAGAGCCAATTCGGTGGAAGGGGATGATTGGGAGGCCATGATCGTAAGGGCCGATAGAGGGACTTTGGCCAGGACACCGGGGTTACACCCCTGCTCTTTCACGAAAAGTGCCGTGGAATTTTTAATGACCACAGAGAGTCAGGACCTCGGTTTAACGTTTCATCCGAAAGACGGCGCCCACTGACAGTATAGTGTCCCCTTCACTTTTACTGGGGCATTAGGACTCACACAGACCGCAGGTTGAGCGCCCCCTGCTGGCCTCTCTAACACCACTTCCAACAGCAACCTAGTGTTCCCATGTGGTCTCCCATCCAGGTACTGACCAGGCTCAGCCCTGCTTAGCTTCAGTGAGTAACCGGTCTTGGGCTGCAGGGTGATATGGCTGTGGCTGTGAAATGGCTTGTGTGGTACAAATAACCCTAATAAGTTGCCTATTTACTCTCCAAATTTGATGTAGGAATTATTTGCTACAGCAAGAATTCTCACATTTCACCATAATAAATACCGTGCCATATAATCAATTTTCCAAGCCAACATAAGTCTGATAAAGCATTCATCCGGATAAATAAATTCAGTCACATTAGGCAAGATTATTGAATTTGAAACCGCAAGCGTTCATAAAGTCTGCAGCCTCACAGCATTGATATTCTTTACCAGTCACATTTCTTTATTTATTCATTGTGCTTCCAATGCCTTCGTATCTGAAATTGACAAACCCTATCCAGATTGATGCATCAGAGGATTTCTTGCTGCTTTAGAAACGATGCCAAGGAGACACTAATAAATGCCATCAAGATGCCATTGCTCTGCAGAAATGCAGACAGTTTCTGGTATCTGTTCCAGTCAGCATATATATACTCTGGAGCTCATCTCGCATATAGATATCAAACCTCTGCATAACTCTGACAGAATCTCGGCAAAAGTCACGCTGCGTTTCTGACAATTGAGAATCTCCACTTATAGAGAGGATCGAACTTTGGATTCAAAATGTTGGTCACGCTTAATTTTAAGTTATGAACTGGCGGTAGGATCCAAACGCAGCTTTATTACTGTTGTCAGGCATGAAAACAAAGATAATCCAAAGAGTGAACAATATAACTGGCAAAGGGGTCGAGCAATCATAAAATAGTCAACAAACAAAGGAACAATTTAGGGGAAAAACTTTTGGTAATGTTTAATTACAGCATAACAATACTCAGCAATGGATTAGAGTGACTGAAGGGTTTAAACAATGCGTATGATCAGTCCTCATAGTTAAGAGCTGTGTGTAATCAAAAGGTGAACTGAAACAGGTGTGAGACTGCAGAGCGTGATGGCAAATGTAGTTCAGATGAATAACAGACCATCAACTATGACTTTTGCCACAATAAAGCAAAAGGGCCTCAGTTGGGCCTTGGTTGGATGGACTTCATTTCCCCAGATTTGACCCTGATCAACAACATGGTAAATAGGAAACAACGGGAATCATTGCTTCACACTCAAATATTCATCAAATGATAAGTTCCCCTGGATGCACTTTATCTTGAAAAGACTATTAAGAAAACAACTTTGTAGGTTGTTTTTGGTTTGTTTGGTTTGTCATTAAAATGGTCATGCCCAACTGAGTCTGGTTTCTCTCAAGGTTTTTTTTTTCTTCACTCTCCTATCGGTGAAGTTTTTTTCCCTCTCCGCTGTCGCCTCTGGCTTGCATGGTTCAGGATCGGTAGAGCTACGCATCAATGAATTTGCTCTTTAGTGTTTGGACTATCAGTAATGACTTTAAACCACACTGAACTGAGCTAAACTGAACTGAACTTAAACACTAAAAACTGAACTACCCTGATCCAGTTACTATGACCATCTATGTGAAGCTGCTTTGACACAATCTACATCGTAAAAGCGCTATACAAATAAAGCGGAATTAAATTTTATTGAATTTGTTTGTCTGTTTGTTTGTTTGCTGTTGTTTCTGTTTAAATACAACAAATGTGGGTAATTTAAATTAACATCAATGTATAAATTATAATTAGTTTTCTGAAGAGTTTATTCAGTACATGCCAAAATTCTGCCGAAGCCCTCATAGTAATACCACATTTAATGAATTAATTTGTTTATTTATTTATATACTTATTAATTTATTAGTGTGAAACCAAATTTAAAAAGGTATTGCTATGTATTTATTATTAGCCCCCTTTGAATTTTGTTCTTCTTTTTAAAATATTTTCCAAACGATGTTTAACAGAGCAAGGAAATTTTCACAGTATGTCTGATAATATTTTTGCTTTTGGAAAAATTCTTATTTGTTTTATTTCGGCTAGAACAAATGCAGTTTTAATTTTTTAAACACCATTTTAGGGACAAAATTATTAGCCCCTTTAAGCTAAATTTTTCCTCGATAACCTAACGAGCAAACCATAGATATACAATAACTTGCCTAATTACCCTAACCTGCCTAGTTAACCTAATTAACCTAGTTAGGCCTTTAAATGTCACTTTAAGCTGTATAGAAGTGTCTTGAAAAATATCTAGTGAAATATTATTTACTGTCATCATAGCGAAGAAAAAATAAATCAGTAATTAGAAATGAGTAATTAAAATTATTATGTATAGAAATGTGTTGAAAAAGTCTGCTCTCCGTTAAACAGAAATTGGGGAAAAAATAAACAAGCAGTCTAGTAATTCGGGGGGGCTAATAATTCTGACTTCAACTATATATATATATATATATATATATATATATATATATATATATATATATATATATATATATATATATATATATATATATATATATATATATATATATATATATATATATATATATATTAGATTTTAATTTGAATAAATTATTATTATTATTCGTGTACAACAATGGCAAATTTATGATATTATATATTACACTGGGCAAAATGCTGTGTATTTGTAATATAATAATCTTTATAATTAAAAATATTTAATTCAAAGTTTTCAAATTCTTTGCAACAGAGCAGACAGATGTATGTGCAAAATATTTATAAATATTGTACAACACAGAAAAAGTGGAAAAGTAAATAAAAATATAGTTATTTTTGATGATTTAGGCTTTCAAATACTTTATATCTGATATTTTGCAGCATAAAAAAACTCTGCTCCAAAACACAGCAGATGTTTGTATTAATGGACGTAGCCTGGCATACAGACTTCACCAAGCATCCCTCTTTGCTTTCTCGCACTTAAAGTGTTCCTCATTTCCTACGTCTGCTCGACGGCTCATAAAAACACAATGTGTTTAGTGTGCAAGAAGGAGCCAATACAGCCTTAGAAAGAGAAATAATCAAAAGAGTTAACAGTGGGTGCTGCTCAGAAATGCTTCACTTGCCTGACCGGGAAACACCGCTAAATCACAACATGTCAGACTCAGAATGCCAGACTTTTTTGATTGGTTAAATAACCTTCACAGTATAAGCTTAAAGGCAAAGTAACACAGTGGTTAGTATTCACAGTAATATTTCAGTGTTTGTTTTTCAGACTAAAAGATAAGTGGAAAACATTATTCTTTTGAAATAGTTAAAAAATAAATGCTTTGAGATTTTTTAGGGAATATTCTGGTGTATAAAATCCAGTGTAAATAAAATATAAAGCACATTAATGACAATGAAAATGTATTAACAGGAGACCTTCGAAATTAATTTTAAAGCTGATTCTGATTTAAAAGCATTGTACATATTTCAAATAATGACTGCTTTATGTTAATAGAAC